>NC_034411.1:103063408-103143430 GCF_002078875.1 Numida meleagris
AAAGAAAAGAAAAGAAAAGAAAAGAAAAGGAAAAAGAAAGAGGGATAGGTTACACTGGGTTAAGCACTCTTAAAATTCATTTTGCACATTTTCACACACTGATCCAGAAAAAGTTACTCTTGAACACACACAACATTTTGTTATCCTTCAGATAATTTTGGGGGTAACTCAAGGTTATGACTGCCAGGCAAAGAGTCTTCTTGTTGATAGTTTCGAGACATTCTGAAGGAGGAAAACATTGGAAATCCTTTTTGATTGATCATTCTTATTTTAAGTAAGGCTGTCAGTAGTCTATGACTAGGTTATACATGTATTTGGTTTTAGATTGCAGCCAAAAGATGAAATTTTGTTCATCTTCAGAATCTGATGACGTGCAATGATTATTAGCAATAGCAGACTTAGAGTATTTTCCATGTAAAAGCTGAGGGAATTTGAAGTTTTACTTAAGTACTCCTTGTTGATCTTGTCTAATGGTTAAAAAAAAGAAAAAATAAAAAAAAAGAATGACTAGTATTACTGCTGAAGTTCACATCCATTGCATCAACGTTATATGTTTTATCACAACTACTCTGCTACGTCTTCCTCATTTTCTGGTTTCTCTGTTCAGTGTTGTTGTGGGTTTTTTTAAATGAATCTATTGTGTCTTCCTGGAGTTCTTTGTTCTTCTTCAATGTGTCTGTGCTTCTTCATTGAAACAACATAATATTTTAGTGTAGAGAAAACAATATCTAGTGTGAGCACAATTCAGATTTCATGTCTGACACAATGCATAGATGCCTGGAATTACTGATGGTAAAATGTGGCCGACTTTAATTATATAAACACATAAACTCATCTAGTCCAACCATCAACTCATCCCCACCATGACCACAAATCATGTCACTCAGTGCAACATCTCCACATTTCTTGAAGACCTCCAGGGATGGTGACTCCACCTCCTTGGACAGCCTCTTCCAATGTATCATCACTCTTTCAGAGAAGAAATTTTTCCTAATATCCAACTTGAATCTCTCCTGGTGCAACCTGAGGCCATTCCCTCTCAATCCTGTCACTGTTACCTGGGACAAGAGGCCAACCCCACTCCTTGCCGCAACCTCCTTTCAGGTAGTTGTACAAAGTGATAAGGTCTCCCCTGAGCCTCCTGTTCTGCAGACTGAACAATCCCCGTTCCCTCAGCTGCTTCTCATAAGGCCTGTGCTCCAGACCCTTCACAGCTTCGTTGCCCTTCTCTGGACACACTCCAGGGCCTTGATGTCTATATTTTAGTGAGGAACCCAAAACTGAGCACAGTACTTGAGTTGCAACCTCACCAGCACTGAGTACAGGGGGATGATCAACTCCCTAGTCCTTCTGGCTAGACTAAGGTGCACTTCAGATATAACTTATCCAAAACCCTTAAATTGAAGTAGTGATCATTATAGGCTTCACTGATCAAGGATGCTGTCTGGATGTGCAGGGATGGGATCAGGAAAGTCAAGACACAGATGGAATAGAACTTGGCAAGGGATGTGAAAAACAACAAGAAGGGTTTCTTTAGATACGTTGGGCAGAAGAGATGGGCAAAGAAGAGCGTAACCCACTCTGATAAATGAAAACGGAGAGTTGACCTCCTCAGACAGAGAAGAGGCTGAGGTACTTAACGAGTTCCTTGCCTCAGTCTTCATGGCCAGGCAGGCTTCTCACACCTCTTGTGTCCCTGAACTTCTAAGTGGGGACTGAGGGAGCAAAAATCCCTCCCAGTGTAAGAGCGGAGCAAGTCCAAGACCACCTGTTGAGGCTGAATGTGGACAAGTCAATTGGACCAGACGATAAGCATCCAAGGGTTCTGAAGGAACTGGCTGCTGAGGCTGCCAAGCTACTCTCCATCATATTTGAAAAACTGTGGCTGTCAGGTTAGGTTCTCAGTGACTGGAAAAAGGGAAACATCACTCCCATTTTTAAGAAAGGAAGAAAGAAAGACCCAGGGTACTATAGACCGATGAGCTTCACATGTGTGCCTAGGAAGATCCTGGTGCAGATTCTCCTGGAAGAGATGTTAAGGCACATGTGAGATGAGGAGGTGATCTGAGAAGGCCAGCATGACTTCACCGAGGGCAGATTGTGCTTGACCAATCTGGTGGCCTTCTGTAATGGAGTCCAGCGTTGGTTGTCAGAAGAAGGCAACTGATGTCATCTACCTGGGCTAATGCAAAGCCTTTGATGTGGTTCCACACCACATTCTTATCTCTAAATTGGAGCAATATGGATTTGAAGGCTCAACTATTTGGTGGATAAACAATTGGTTGAATGGTCATAGCTAGAGGGTTGTTGTCAATGACTATGTCCAGATGGAGGCTGATAACAACTGGTATTTCCCAGGGATCCATCTTGGGACCAATGCTCTTCAGCATCTTTATCAATGGTATAGACAGTGGGATCGAGTGCACCTGCAATAAGTTTGCTGATGACACTAATCTGAGCGGTGCAGTTGACACAATGGAAGGGAGGAATGCCATCCAGAGGGACATGGACATGCTTGAAAAGTGGCCACACAAGAATTTAATGAGGTATAACAAGGCCAAGTGCAAGGTGTTGATGCAATTCAAGGTAAGAATACGGACTGGGAGAAGAATTCATTGAGAGCAGCACTTCAGAGAAGGACTTGGGGGTCCTGGTGGACAAAAAGCCAGACATGAGCCAGCAGTGTGCTCTTGCATCCCAGAAGGCCAACCGTATTCTGGGCAGCATCAACAGAGGGATGGCCAGCAGAGAGAGGGAAGTGATTGTCCCTCTCTGCTCTGTCCTTGTGAGGTCCCATCTGGAGTACTGTGTCCAGCCCTGTGGCCCCCACTGCAGGAGGGATGTGGAGCTGTTGGAGTGGATCCTGAGGCGAGTCATGAAGATGGAGGGCAACTCAAGGGAGTTGGGCTTGTTTAGCTTGGAGAAGAGAAGGCTCTGGGGAGACCTCATTGCAGCCTTCCAGTACTTAAAGGGAGTTTACAGGCAGGAGCGGGACCGAATTTTTACATGGTCTGATAGTGATAGGGCAAGGGGGAATGGCTTTAAACTGAAAGAGGGGATATTTAGTTTAGATGTTGGGAAGAAATATTTTTCTCAGAGGGTGGTTAGCCACTGGCGCAGGCTGCCCAGAGAGGTTGTGGATGCCCCTGGAGGCAATCAAAGCCAGGTTGGATGGGATCCTAGGCAGTGTGATCTGGTGGATGGCAACCCTGCCTGTGGCAGGGGGTTGGATCTAGATGATCTTTAAGGTTCCCTCCAGACTAAGCCGTTCTACAATTTGATGATTCTATGATTGATTCTATGATTCTATGATCTACCCTCTAGAACTATATATTACATATATATAAACAATTCCAAAGCTGTCTCTTTGGCCTTTAGGCCAGCTGGCACTATTTGATAATATCCATACTAATAAATTCTCTTATTTTCCAAAAATGCGATGTCCTTGGCCAGAGCACCCATGGCAAAATGTCCTTGGCCTCTAGTAATTCTCAAATTACTCCTGGAAATTGTTTGGGTGAGTACAAGTTGATTTGGGTCAGAATACTCCATAGACTACCAGTTTGACAATTTGCATGGTGAAGCTATTGTGCCTGTGCATATGCCTTACTCTATGTATAAAAGTAGCCGAGATGCACTTCTTTCTCTCCACTGTCTTTAGAGTGATTCTGGAATGACTGATATCCTTGCTAAGGAAGTCACTGAGGTGCATAAAATCAATAGGATATACATGGGTCCAAGCTGTTTCCAAAACTGTTGCACTGGGTGCACCATGTTATTCAAATGCAAATGATCATCACTTTGATCACCATATGAAAGAATTATCATGTCTGCACATTGATATGACTCCATTTCTGGACTGATTCAAGCTTTTCTATTACCAGTTTAAGCACATCTGGAAGTTCTATTAGTAGAGGCCATGTTAATATGAAAAGAATGATATCACTTTCATGTGGTGGACACATCTCTGACATCTTTATGTTCTGTTTTGTTATCCATTCCACTCTCATTATTGGTGATAAATGAAAGTCTGGAAAGCAAGGAAAATGGTTTGAAAAATAGTGATCTTTTATTCCTCTCTTTCAGGTCTTTTTGCTCATATTAAACATATATATAGCAGCTGTGTTCTGGGGTTGTTTTTTTTTAATATATCTTATATTTCATTATTTATTTGTTTATTATTTGCTTGTTGTTTTTTTTTTTTTTTTTCTGTGAAGATTATATTGTTTGAAAGTTAATCCGTAAAAAAGCAGGTGGAGAGTACAAAGTTTCACAAAGATTTATAATCACTGTTTTGGAATAGCACTCTACAGTCATTGGTAATCTTGGAATGACATTTCTAGTTGGTATCTGTGGTTTTACTAATCACCTATAACATTACTGATACTTGCTTGTTGTGGGTATTTCCTTACTTGCTTCCACAAATATAAAAGCAAATGCAAATACAGGATCAGTTCATAGTAGGAAGATCTGCAAGAACTTGATTTTGCAGTGGAGCACATGAGAATGAAAATCTTCTCTCTTTCTTGCATTGTTTTCTATTAATATCTGGACCTGTCTATTATAGACATTACAACAGGTTTGTGATCAAAGTAAATTGAAGTGTGGATACATTGAAGCTAGCCATGTTTTGCCCTTGGTTTTGCTAAAATTGTCAGTCATTTATTTGAGGTGTCCCATTCTTTACTGGTTGAACTGATGCTCACAGATGCATCCAACTTGCCATTGACTCTAGAGGGAGAATATGGTCTCGTTGACTCAGTAAAGTACGTAAAGTTAAGTGACATGATTTAGGCTTATAGACACAACATGTTTTTGGATCAATCAGGTATTTTGCCCAGTTGCTTTGCTGAATGCTTAAGTGAGCAAAAACAGCTTTCTTAGTTACTGGTTGGGGAAGAGCAGATCTTTGGGGAAACCCATTAGTTTCATCCCAGGAGAGCAGGAAGAGTTAACCCTTCAGTGTTCACTAGGACCACTTAACAAGCCATTTCCTATGGCAACAATGCAAAGCATATGCTTCTGGTTAATGCAATTGAGCAATGAATTTTTAAAGTCTGTGCTACAGTGGTACACTGAGAAGACACACCCTTGAGCCAGTCTGAAGTATGTTTGTCCACAATTTCATTACTGTATGTGTCTGAGTTAGTGTCTTCATTAAAATGATAAGTTTCTCTAAAAGCTGCAGATGACAAGTGACCTTATAATGTAACATGGTCCCGCTTAGTCTGCAGGAAAGTATTAAATGTCAGGACTTATAATTGTAAGGATTTGATATTTATGAAGGTCAGTTCAAGTGTGAGTAATATAACATAATATTACATTTAAACTAAGATCTGTGTTCATAGGAACCTTTTAAAAACACTCAACTGCCACTGCTGAAATAGTGCAATGATAGATGATGATTTTTTTAGACTTAACACGTATAGTGAATTTGCAACTCATGTAGGGTTTGTATTAAAAGCTGACACGATATTTTAATTTAAACAGAGTTTAGATTATTAAAGTTGGCAAACAGCCAGAAACACATCAATGTTAAAAAAATGTCCATTTACTTGACTTTTGCTCTTGTTTGTTTTCACATGGTAAAATACATGAAAAAATCCACCTGAATATGTGCTCATAATATGTTTAATGTTTTTCATTCAAAAAAAATAGCACATTTTGCCTTTATTTGAGGCTTGACATTGCAAGCCAGACTATAATAAAACTTTTTCAAAAGATAAATAAAATAAATAAAATAATAGTGAAAGGGAAAAGAAACCCCATTCCACAGACTGTATCTCGTTAGCATTGAATTTCTTCAGGTCAATTCAATATACAAAATGATGAAAATGAAGGACTTGGATTAGCATCTCTAGCATGCATTTTTTTTGAAGGATAGTTTCTTGGAGGGATTCTGTTGCCTAGAAGCTGATATCCTGATGTGTTACACAGGTATAATGATAGCAAATTTCATATGAACATAGCCCTGGTGGATGCATAGTGTACACTGTTTTTGTAGCTGTAAGTCTCATTGGATGCTCAACACTATTCAGCACCTGACAAGGTTAGGGTTTGTATTTTTTTTTCTACCAACAGAGCATTTAATATTAAATGAGTAAGGCATGACAAGGGTCTGTAGTAGACATAATGGATCACAACACCTTTGATAGTTTTCCTGCTATCCACAGTGTATTTGAGCTTTTGCGCTGAGTTACTGTGGAATAAACATGCTTAATTAATAATTTGCTGTTTGGTCTAATAATTGCAGTGACTCTGGCATTTACTGGGACCACTGAGCTGTGCAGAAAGGAGACTGCTTTGCAACAAATGCCATAAAAATAAAAGACAGGTAGGATCTCCAGTGATTCATGAGACAAGTAAATTACAAGGATGGACAAGTTTTTTAGTTATGGAGAAGAGTAGTTAAATAAATGAGGAAAAGTTTGGAGCTGGGCCCTTTATAGCTGTAGATTTACTGGTAGACTTGCACTATGTTATTTGAGGAGGATCGAGTGATGTCTCCTGGCTTTTTAAATTCCACAAGCCTCCTGTCAAAAAATGTAGATATTAGGACAACATTCACATAGCCAAATGTAGGTATCTATTATGCAGACAAGTCTGAGCAAATCATCAAAATGTCTAGTATAGTCAGTAGTGGAGAGGCACAGAGACATTTTATGATGCAATTACCAGAACAGACCTCTACATTAAATGAATCATTTTCCAAAAGAGTCTGTTTCTCTCTCTTGTCAATAAGACAATTTACAATTAATATTCAAAATACAAATCTAGTTATTTATATTCTCTTTCTATACATCATAGTAAAACAGCAGATTCAGAGGTAACGGGGTATTGTTCTTCATGGATGACTGTTAACCCATGGTCCAGCTTCCTCTTGTCCCTTAGCAATCCTGCATTCTACGTCATCAACCCATTTTCCTTCAGACTTACATCTACTTCAGCTATATCACCTTCGTCTCCCACACCTCTTGGTGGGTCAAGCAAATGACAGTGGGATGAAAAAGTACAGTTTTACCATGCAACACAACAGAGGCAGTAAGAGAGGTTGTTGTCAAGGGTTTCTGGAGACTTTCCTTACTCTTTCTCCCTACCTTTACTACCTTTGTAATGTCATCATCTCCTGAGGAGACAGAAGAATGCAGTACTCCAAGGAATTCTATCTGTGAGAGGATTTCCTCTGTGAGAGGAGTAGACAGATCAGCCCATCAGTAAAGTTTTCTCTTCCTGCCTCTTCACAAGGATTAAAATGTGAGAACTGGTTGGTATTTTGTAATTACTATTTCCCATTAGCATTTCTCACTGCAGCCTCATTAACTATCTGTATACACTGAAAAATAACCACTCGTAGAAGCTTAGCAGTAAAGTGAAATATAAATACCATGTTGGAGAGTTGTCAGTGCTTGTGTTCTATTTGAGAACAAATCTGAAAACAGGGAAAGAATATCTGATTTGCCTAAAAAATCTTTCTATACAAGTGGGCTCAGTTTGCAGAAGGACCTTCATGTCTTCTGTTAATGGGATCACTGGAAATATAATTGTATTAGTAAACGTATAGAGGAGGATGCAAGGAGAAAAGAGGAGCCTGAGCAGCACTGAGGCAGGTGGCTAGTGAAAATGTATTGACAGTGGTACAGGCTGGGGAGACAATGAGGTGGGACCTTGCAAATGGAAATTTTTCAAGTGATAAAATGCAGGTAAAAAGGACAACAGATGTGGCAGAAAATGTGAGTTTCTGGGCAGTACAGAGGAACGACTCATAAACAGGAAGCAAACTCCCTCATTAAAATCAACTGAATGAAAAATAAAAGGGTTTTTAAGTGTATTCCACATCAGTTAGGAAATTACTAGCATAAATGCATGCAAAAAGAAGACAGATGAAGAGGGTGATTCCATGGATGAAAATCAAAGTGTGTGCTTTCTTTGTGGAAGAAAGTAACTTTCAGAAAATTAGTGCAAGCACTGACAAAACTAGCATTGGTTGTAAAAAATTATGGCGTTGCATATATTTCAGAAGAAGGGACATTGCACAGCTTTCATATTGGAAGTACATTTTTTCAGTTATAAATTCATGGATGAAACAAAATGTATTTGTGCAGATACTACATGCTGGGCAGAGAATTGATTGAAAGAAGTGAAGGAGAAGGACTTGACTGTGTTGTTTGATGGAAAAATCAATGTAAGCAATGTGTACTTGCATCCCAGAAAGTGTATGATATTGAGTACCTGGGGATTTGCGTTGGGATGAATAAAGTGTGGCAGCATGGTGGATCAGAAAGTGCATGTACACTCTCATGAGCAGCTCTTAATAGGGGATGTGGAGGTGTTTTAAGTGCTGTTATCTCGTAAAAAAGTAACTTCATTGAGTTTCAGTAATTACAGTGATAGGAGAGATTATCAAGTTTGAGTATAATCTGAATTAGTCTGTGTACATGGCAATTTAGATTAATCCAGCTATTGTATTCTAAAATACTGAAGTAATAAGCACAGTTGCTTTTTGTGTTCTGGTAGGATTAAAATGGGTTATGAAAACATTGGTTGGCCCAGGCCACCAGCTCCAGCACCATTCATTTTGACTGCAGATGAACGTAATGATGAGGTGAAGGACTAGCTCTGATGTATGGGAAAGAAATGAAGCATTTCCTTCTGCAAGGACCATGTGTTGTCTTTCACAGGAAAGTGTACATGCTTTTTTTTCCTTTTGATCTTTATACAGTATTTTCTCTGTACTGTTGAACTACACCAAATGTCTTTTTGAGAGTTCGGCAAACAAATGTCAACCTTTTGCCAACTGGTGTGAAATTTAAAAAAAAGGATATTTTAGAATCTATTTCAACTGCTTTTCTGTCAGACAGTGATTGTATAATTGAAAGACATCCAGTTGATAAAAAAGAACATATTTTTTATTGGCAGCACAGTAACATGAGTTCAAAGACTGTATTTGCCAAGAGTGCATAACTCTGTAATGGCCGGCATACTTTTACAAGTGTTCAGTGGTATTACTGACAGAAAGATCGCTTTGGTCCAAGACAGATGTAAAATACTTCATTTAACAAATATTTACCCCACGATTATCTGAAAATGTAGAAAGTACAACCTGACATGTTTGAATATCTAAAGAACCTGTTTATGGGGTATTCTATTATTGTTCCTACATAATAATCCAAAAAATATAGTTGTAGGGGAGGCTGGATGATTTAGGATATTGGTAATAGGATACAAAGCCTTTCACTTCTTGGTCAGCAGTTCAAATCTGGCTTAGGTTGGTAGTAACTCAAAATAATTGCTGGACAATATGACTAGGGTTAATAATACGTTGCTGCCTTCTAGATTTCAGAGTCCACCACCAAACCGACTAAATTGGCATGATGACCAGAGACTATTGTCACTTTTGCAGAAATTTCTGCTGTCAAGGGGAAGACCATGAAGGTGACTGCTAAGGTCTGGGACCCCAGCACCTCTTGCACAGAACAATAGAAGTGCCTTTATTTTTCCTCCAGGAACCTGTCAGGAGTTTGCTCCTAACTCAGCAGTGATGGAGACAGGAAAAACTTCTGCAGATTGAACATCACTCAACCTCAGTCTGGAAGAATTAGGGAACAGACATGCCACTATAGGTACTCACTGAAAGAGCTGTACTGATAGAAAACTGTGTGGCATTATTATTAAGAGATAACAAGAAGACCACCCATAATTTGAGAGTTTTTCTCAGGTTTATTTCTTGTTTCAAGCTGGGGAAGCAACAGGACACTGAGGTTTTGATGTAGATTTTAGGCTGAAAAATGAAAAAAATTGCATCTTTCAGATGTATAGAGGGGCTGCATTCATTCCAGTCCTGTACCTATCACTGACTCTTTGTGGCTATGCCTCTGGGAAGCAAAACAAGGCTGGCACCCATTTTTTGTCACTGAGACCAGCTGTCTTGAGCAAGCTCATGTCCACCTTCAGTATCTCTCTTGCTGTCCAAAACAGGACATCATCACAAAACTACTCACAGGCAATACTCCCTGATCCATGCTAATGCCCAAGGAGCGCTGGGAACAGTTGTGGGAAGTATTGGCTTAGATCAAGAACCTGCCAGCAACCACCTGAAGATGTGACAGTACAGACAGTCAAGTCCTGGTGCCAGGCACGTCCCCAGGTGCTTACTCTGGTAGTGCAAGGAAAGCTGTGGGACCTTAGCTAAGAGGTCTTGTTTTCCTTCAATACCCCTCAAGTGGACATATCTGCCTCTTTATGTCTAATCTACTTAGAGTTTTAAGAAGTTTTGTCAATTGTTTGAGTCATGCTTCATAAAAAGCAACAATTTTGAGCAGCATCTCCAGGCCTGACATTCAAATAATGGTATGTGAATGGAGGCTTTATGTTCACAATGTGTTATCCCTCCAGTTGATGTCATTTTTATGCTTCCATCTCTTATGTTAATGTTGAAAAGTTGTGCCTAATGCAATTCAAAATTTCAGGTAAATACCTCCTTTCAGGGCAGAAGCAGATTTCAGCACTGCTGGAATTTCTTTTTGTAGAGAAAAAATTTAGGATGTTTTATAGAATCTTAGAATGTCTTGGGTTGGAAGGGAAACCAAGGTTCATCAGGTTCCAACCCCCCTGCCAGAGGCAGGGCCACATACCTCCAGATCTGGTACTTGACCAGGATGCCCAGGGCCCTATCCAGCCTGGTCTTGAACACCTCCAGGGATGAAGCATCCACAGCCTCTCTGGGCAGCCTGTGCCAGCACCTCACCACTCTATGTCAAGAACTTCCCTCTGGCATCCAATCTAAACCTTCCCTCTTTGAGCTTAAAACAGTTCCCCTCTGTCCTATCACTGTCTACCCTTGTAAAAAGTTGATTCCCCTCCTTTTTATAATCCCCTTTTAAATACTGGAAGGCTGCAATGAGGTCTCCTCGCAGCCTTCTCTTCTGAACAAGCCCAGCTCCATCAGCCTGTCTTTGTAGAGGACAGCAATAGAAAGGAGTATCCTGACAGCACTGCTTATAGGAGTTCTCCACAACGATCCAATGTGTTTCTGCCTTTTTGGTCCTAATGTTCTTCTGGGTAAAAGTTATAGAAGTCTTTGCTTTAAATTATATTCTTTTTCTCACATGGATGTTGTGTTCCCTATAAAAGACTGATGATTGTGCACTTTAAGTAGATATTTAAAAATATGCATACCATTACAGGTGGTTTCTTAAGTTACTTGGGTTTAAATAAAGATATTTAAACAGAGGCCTGAACTGAGGTAACCTAATTGAGGTGCCTGAGTTACGCTTATGGCTGCAGTATATTCCCTTTCTAATTCCTGGAGAAATAGGCACCACTAGCAGTAATTAAGCCGGCTTCAGCACATGGATTGCTCTGCAAGAGCTGAATTGCTTTCTGGAGATAACTGCCTCTGTGCTGACTGATGGAAGAAGGCAAGAACAATCATATTCATGAATGTGCTGCCTCAGTGTGGCATGAATCCAGACCACTGTGACCGAGGCTTTTAGACTGCTAATTACATTTTGAGTGCTGATTTTTGATGACTTGGAGAAGGCTGACTTCTTTGCTTTCAGCTTCTTTTAGAATATTTCAAATTGGACATAGGTCATTATAGAAAACTTGGCTTACGCTTTTACCCAAAACACTTTCTGAATCGTGAATCTCTTTAAACAGAGACAACAGTTATAGACGACTGCCCAGTAAAAGGCAGAGTAATCCTCTCCTACATCATGGAGGCAAGGAACAAAGAGAGGTCAGGTCACTCACCAGACCCCTGTCCTGGACGTCTCTATTTGTTTGTCTTTTTGATTGGCTCTACCACATGACAGTAGTCAACAGTACTTTTTAATCTGCAGGGAAAGAAAGCAAACTACAGGAGCCAGCACTAAAGCTCTATGCTCTGACTGATTCATGCTGGTTGCTTTCTGTGGCCTTCTTTATTACCTGTGGTAGCCCCAAGGGATTTCTTGTTTGTTTTTCTAAAAATTTTCCATTCTGAGACACAAATCCACTCTGTCAGCCTCATGGGACTCTGCATCCTTTATCCTGCATTGTTCCAGACCAATGCAAGGCAGTAGCTGAGATCTGCGCCACCAAATTATAGAATCATAGAATGGCTTGGGTTGGAAAGGACCTTAAAGATCATCCAGTTCCAAATGCAAGACCAGGGTCTGTTTTGGGTACTCTGTATTCATTTGCAATATGCAGGCCTCTGCTTGGCCACAGGCAAAATCCTCCCTGTCTTACGCCTGTGTAGCTGTGTTGATTTGACCATGGTTGCTCAGTTACAGAAGATAATGAAGTTATACCCAATGGTACTGCGTAGCCGTACCATTGAAGAATGTTTTGCCTTTGTGCACATACTTGTAAATGAAGGAGAAAAAATAGATTATATCCTTTAAAAATGAAAAACAGACTTGAAAAAGTTGGTCAATCAATTTTTTTTTAAGTGTGGTTCTACTGACAGAGCTTATAAAAACATTCCAAAGTAATGTAGTGTGATGACCCTTGCTCATAATCACAGAAAGCCTCTCCAAGTTTTTGATTTTTTAATAAGCCTATCATTAATCTTCAATGAAAATAATATAGATTTTATGAAGAAAGCTCACCAAGGTTCTTGGAAAACTTACAAGACATTTAACAGCTGAACAGTGTATCTCGCAAATGGACTTTAAAGGTGCTCTTTCAAACTGAAGCCTTTATTTGATCTGTTTTTATAGTTAGCAATTGCTTTGGTCTGAAACCTCACCCATCCTTTCCAACTAATAACAAAAAGAATCCTGAAATATAGCACTTGTTGGAGGTACAGCATGACAGCCCTAAACCAATTTGTATTACACGTAGACTCTTGAGATTGGATTTATTATTTGTTCTGAGACATCTTACTTTACCAGAACTGCATATATGCATATTCTGAACAAAATAAACTGTAGGATTAACAGTACTTGTGGATATATAATAAATATGTAGCTGAAGTTATGGTTAATTTAAAATTTTCTTTTGTGAGAGCTTTTTGTAGGTTTTTTTGGGTTTTTTTTTTTTTTGGTAACATGGAGCGTTACTCAAATGTTTTCTCCAATAACTTTAATCTGGATTTCCTCTCTGATAAAGCTCTGGTTGTTTGCAGATCCACCCGTCAGTTTTATGAGGATATCTTTGAGACATCACAATTGTAAAACAAACTGGAAGGAAGAGCAGCTGTACTTACAAACAAACATCACAGGCACAATTAATCTGTTTAAAGATTTTATGAGGGGAAGCATAAAATATCAAATAAAGGCTAATGGGAAATATTTAAAAAATGCTGAAGCTGGTAACAATCCACTAAGCAAAGCAGCCAGTGCGTGTTCAGGAAACAGAATGTAGCTGGTAACTCCTTTGTTTGTAAGCCACCAGCTCTCTACCTCCCAACCTGAACTTAGAACTGTTTCATGTTTCTAAACCAGATACACTTCTAGATATATACTTTATTTACTTCGTAGATCGCAATTTAAAAGGTCTTCCTTTTTTTTTTTATTAAAAAAAAGTGAAGATTGTAATAAAGTCTCAGGAGGCCAGGTTTTCTCCCCGTTGTTCAACTCAAACCTAGTACAATTCCTTTCTTGTAGTTAAAGTTTATGTCCTGGTTTGATAGGAGAAAAGCGTATGCATGCATATGTTCTTTCTCTCTCTTGCTTTCTTTCACACACGTGCACGCACAACCGTGCCAAGAGGCACTGAATCAAGCAGGTGTATGACTATAATCCAATATGGTCATACAGTATCCTTTAGATGAAAGAAGAAAAACTCTGCTGTATCTAACAACAAGCATTTTCTTTAGCAGCAAGAACTGATTTTAGAATCTGAATGAGCTGGATAATATATCTGAGATTTTCTTACATAACAAAAAGTTTCAGCATGTACCAAACTGAAGTGGTTTAGTATATCAATATATCTTCAAGGTTAATTTATGAGACCACATCTTCTCTTGCCACATGTAAAGCATATTTATCTCTTTATTTCTCTCTGTTCATAGCGTCATGTCAGCATCAAAGAGAATCTGGAAGGGTAAGGTTTACTACCATATCTGCCATATTTTTTTAAAATCACTCTTTTTAATTTGCAAGAATGTGCACTAGCAGATAAATACTGGCACAGTGCAGTGTCCATATGATACAAATTTCCATTATCCCAAGAGATTTTGTCAACATACAACACAAATAGAATCAGAACTGTTTTCTAAAGAAAGCCTTTCCTCCTATTATGGGAGCACTGGACAGGAAGGTTCCTTATGTATAATAAAGTTCATTTGGCTTTGGCTTTAGTAGGGTTTTTATCAATGGGCTGTTAGCTTGGAGCACTTCCTACTGGCTGGTGGACTGTCGGACGTGCTCTCAAAGAAGGTTGTGCATTTGATCTTTCTTCTTGTAGCTTTTTGTAGCTGTGTAAGCATTGAGGATTTTGTCACAGGGACAGTTCCAATTTAAACTTTGGTTTCAAAGGGTGGTTTAATTAGTGGTTTTGAAAGAACCTGTCTGTGCTTGATTCTGATCTCGTTTAAATTGATGCAGTTGTGTAAAAGTAGTATGAGATCCTGCCTTCTTGTAAAGCAGTTACTTGTTACTTGTTCTGAAAAAAAAAGCATAAAAAGAAAAGTTTAACAGAGAAAACAAATCAACTTTAAAAAAAATAAAATAAAAATCCATGCAAAAGAGCAACAGTCCAATGAATTTTCCAGGAAGATGAAGGCATAGTGCCTTTGGATTTCTGCCTGTTTGTGCGCACGAGGAATGTTGCTATCTATAGTCACACTTCTTGTCATGTATTATGCTTTATATGGACTCAGAACTGTCATCGCAATGCACATAAACATATTTTATTTTCTTCACCTGCTCATGTGGCGCACACCTGGGGCTTGCTGGCAGCGTGCTTGGCTTCAACAAGCAAAGGAGACACTGCCAGGTTGGAAAGCAAGTCCTGTTCGCTTCATGTAAGTAAAGCTGAGTCGATCTCCCACTGTTTTTATGGAGCGGTTAAGGACGGGGCTGAAAAACTTTAACTTCTACTGAAAATTCCAAAATGTGAGAAAAAGTAAACTTTTAGAAACGCAAACAGAGCCATCGGACCTCTAGAGCAGAAGTCCCTTTCCTTCACCTCGTGGCTCCAGAGCCGCTGGTTACTCCTGAGATTTCTGCTTGCGCGACATGATCAGCATCAGTGCAGACTGCTTTGCCAGGTGTGCTCGGAGCCTTCAGAAACCAGCTGGATGGCACAGCACTCTGTTGTCGTTCCGCTAACCACGCAGTTTGGCCTAGAACCTTTGTTGCTGGTCAGTGCTTCCTGGAGTAAAGGAAGTGTCAGCTGTGTATTGCTCAGAGCTGGCTGAAATGTTTATAGAGGAACTGAAATTTTCATTGATTTGAGTTCATGGGCACGACATAAAAATGCACCGCATCCTGCTAGGTTTTTTGCAATAGTAAACATTTTGTTGAAATGCTTTCTGACGCCTCGTTGCCCATCTGCTAGGCCTGAAAGCTGTAGGAGAATGGAAATAATGAGAGGGGAAGCTGTTGGGAGGTGTCTTTTGATGAGCAAAGAGTTGAAATTCATTGCTAAGGCATCCTCTGGACCATGAACAAATACAGACGTGCACACAGACATGCACCAACACATGTGTATGGGACAATGAGGGGACTAGAAACTTATTTGTGCTCAGAAGGAAGCAGTGTTATCTTCTGCTGTGAAAAATGGCACTGTTACGAGGTCTCTTTGATCCTCTGTCCAATGTTTCAGACATTTAGGGTAGGGAGAGACAGTCCTGTCCTTGCTCTTGCCTGCCTACTCCTCACTCATGTGAACAGATCTTCCCTCTTTTCCTGCAGTAGGAGCTGCTTTCTCAGGCAGAAATGATTTTAGGTTCTTTTATTGCTGCAGGTGCAAGAAATTGTGATCATAACTGAGTCTGAAATAGAAGAATTCTTTTTCTTTCCCTTTCAAGGCAAGATTATAAAGCCCATGTTATCTTTCAAACTGCAAAGGAAGATATCTGGCCAAACAGTGATTTCATTTACGTGCATGTAATTCTTCTGGGTGTTGTCAAGAGAAATCTTTTCTTATTGTAAGAATAAAAAGAACAGAAGTATCCAATGTGATGGGTGAAGTGTGAAGAATTAGCTTTTCACCTCTGCACACTTGGGCTCAAGCTTTATTTTTGCTTGCAAAAGTGCTAAATTTATGCTTAGTTGATTTATTCTGAGAGGGCAATTTGTGCTTGGATTTAATATTGAGATTCATTATTGGTGCGGGTGAGCAAATTGAGCACATGTACCTTCAGTTTATAGGTTAAACTTTGAAAGTGAGACTCAGCAATGATGGTTATAATGTAAACAGCAGCACCAGTTTGGAAGTATCTGCATAGCTCCAGCTTCCTGTTTCTACTGTCTGCCCCAGTTATCCAGAGGATGAATGCTTATGTGTATTTTTAACCAAACTAACCCACAACTATACAAGTGATCCGAGTATTTTCAGGTGCAGTTCTTTGTGAACGGCATTCAGATTTCAGTAATCCCTGCTAGGCTGACTTGGACAAGACTTTTCCCACACATGGTGTGTGGCATTCTGCTGCTAGAAAACAAGGGTGTTTCCAGTTAAAATTTGGCCTTCACATAAAGTCCATCCTCTGGCTGAAGATTTTATGTTATGTCATGAAGAAGTCCAATAATCCTATAAATGCACATCCTTGAGGTATGGAGCTATTTTAAAAACAGGAGTATTTACCATGTTATCAACATTTACTCAGCTGGTCAGAAAATGAGAAGACGGAGAATGAGAGAGTATGCAAATATATACATGCCTTTAATAGATTATTGAAACAAGCGGCAGAACGATTCAACTCTACTGAGCCAATTTCATGATGTTTTAAAAGCAATGTTTGTTACAAAACATGCAGTTCAAGCTGTGGAGTTCATCTCTTTTCTCCCTGCCTCTTTCTGCTCACTCACACTGACACACTCTGAATGTAGAGCCTTCTAACAGGAGAGGGGGGTTGCAGCGTCAAAAAGGGATTGACTGGACTTGTTTTAGGGGCAGAAGTTCTTCAAATAATTGTTGGATTTTGAAGTTCATGGCTGTTCAGATCTCTGCTTGATTTTCATCCATTCCTCTTTATTAACATTTTGCTACTGGCCACTATCAGAGAAAAGATTTTGGACTAGATGGACCTTTGATATGACCCAGTACAGCTGTTCTTATGGTAAGTTCTGCACTGCGCAGGAAGTAGATGATGCAACTTCACAGATTGCTGGTTAGTTCCAGTCTGGAGTTAAAGACGCTCTCATTTTTCCCCCTGTGAAGCTGAAGATGTTTTGGATTTTGGCCACCACATAGATGTCTCTCTTTCCTTCAGAGACACTCCAACTAGTTGTTCTCTGATGGAAGATAAGGCCTGTTACTAATACACTCTCTGCCTTTCTGAAGCACATTTTTCTGCTTTGTCCAGTAAAATACTGATTTGTAGGTCTTTGGAATATTCTGTCTGGTTTATTTATTGATTTATTTGTTTACTTTTCCTGGCAGAAGGACAGAATTTGCTTATTTGTAGGACATAGATTTTGATATTTACTTTGAGACTTTTATGAGTTATATTCATTAAACTCTATTACTAAACATTTCTGGATTTAAACACCTGGAAGAAGTAGGGAAAGAGATTCTTAAGATGGTTCACTGGATTCTTTGGCTACATTAGGAGACAAAAAAGATGGAGCATATCAGCTCAAACACTGACTTGCAAGCATTCATATTGCTAAATTGTTCACACAGTCCCGGGCCAGATAGAGTTTCCCAGGTAGTATGTGTGTATGGTTTGATGTTGCCACAGGCCATGAAACATTCACAACTGGAAGTGTGATGAGACCATCGCTGTGTAGGGGTTTTAATATTTAACTGTAAGAGTATATACTGGGTTGTGATGTGCCAATTGACTTCAGGACCAATAATGTTTCCTCTCTACAGTTCTAACACTTATTTCTGATGTGTATTTCCACTGTCTCCAAAAAGCACCGGATCTAGTCTTTATTGTGCAATTCATTTTGCTGCGCTAAGGGGTGAACCTTCCCTCTTAGTAGACTGGAGGCTTTTAAACCATCCAGTCACAGCCATCTGTTCTTGCAAATGATCCCTTTAAATAATTTTTTTCAAATACATCCCAGGTTGTAGCTTTCTAAATGAGTATTTCTCATCCATTGTTTATGTTCTTCAAATATTTTTACCCTACTATCATGTTCATTCTTTACCCAAATTTAATAGTTAATACTTACCTTGAGTTCTATTTCTTATCATTTATATTTTCTTATGTGAACAATCTTGCTGAAAAGGAAAAGACAAACTATATTGAATCTTAGTAATTATTCCCTTCTGATTGGCATTTGTAATATCACATCCAGAGTACTGCATCCAGTACAAGAAAGAACAGGACACAGTTTGGTGGGAAGGGACCTTCTAAGATCATCTAGTCCATCTAGACATATTGGAACATGTCCAATAAAGGGGCGCCAAGGTCTTTCTGCTGCCTACAGCCACCTAAAGGGTTAGTATAGAGAAGGCAAAGATAGACTCTCCTTAGACATGCTCAGCATTAAATTTTAAGGCAAAAACACATGAAATTCCAACTACATATTGGGAAATAGCTTTTCAGGGTGGTCAAACCCCAGCACAGATTGTCCAGAGAGTCTGTGGAATCACTGTCGATGGAGATATGCACGGCTTGACTAGAAAAGGCCCTGAGCAGCCATATCTGAATTGACCCTATTATGAGCAGAAGTTTGCATTAGAGATCTCCCAAGGTTCTTTCCATCCCAAATTAGTCTATGAACATAGCCAAGAGATAAATCTAATGAAAACTTACCCTCTTTCCCCTCAGAGACTATTAGCGCTTAAAGCTTCTATGTGCAGAAGGGCATATGTTTTGTTAATAGTCTGGACTTCTTTCCTTTGCTATTTTCAGTTTGGTTTATAGGCTATATTCTTCTATGTAAAAAAAAGTAAACTAAATACTGAGGAGTATGATGCTCATTTGGAAAAGATTTTTGACATGCCTCAGATGAATTTAATTTAGATTCATTTAATTTAAATTCTTTAATTCGTTTAATAATAATTTTAAAAAGTGGAGCTTTTAATTGAGTCAGCTCAGTCAGCTGTACTTTAACTGAAGTTAACAAAAGCAGCAAATAAATCAGCTTGTCCACAAAACAGAAAATGAGTTTTTCAAATTGGATACGCAAAACTAAATTCTTTCAAAGTCTGAGTTTATATCTGAAAATCTGATGAGCAGAAGGAAGTGAATCCCAATAATCAGAATAAATACAGTATACTGTAGGGGTTTTGTTTGTTTGTTTGTTTTGTAATCAGTATAATATCTTAATGAAAGTGAGGCATTAGTCATTTAGAACGTTAGATGTATTCTTCCTATTCAGATCTTAATTTCTAGAATAGATAGATTCTCAAGTTTCAAAATTAACCATAGAAATAATGTGATGAAGAATAGTAGAGGATGTGATTTACAATGGTAGTCCACTGAGCCAAACTGGTGTGAACTAGATGTTCCCTGAAACTTGAGCACAATTATTCTTATTTGACTATTTATGGAGTCAATAAAATGAAGGAACTGTGTCTTCTCTCCAGCCAGCTGACCTCGTGAGTGCCTGTGGGATCTCAGAAAGGGGAGGGTTACGACTATAAAATAGTGTTTTGCAGAATGAAGACAGAGGAGAGATTTAGAATCTCAGCTGGCTTTTAGACTTGAAAAAAAATCAGTAAGAAATCTGAATGATAGCTCTGAATGCGTTCCCTCTTTTCTCAATCTCTTTGTTTTCCTTTTTCTCAAGTAAACACAAATAAAGAAGGAATAAAGTAATTCACTGATTTTTTCATTTAAATATTCATAGCTATTGCATGACAGATAATCCTAAATGTTCTCTAACAATTGGATGCAGCGTGCTTTTTTATTTCCCTAGCTCTGCATGTGTTTTTCTGTATATGCACTTGTATTGTTATGAGTGGCAGGGAGGCCTCCAAGGAAAACAAAAGGCTGCAATCCAGTGAAATTAGAAGAACACTTACTCTGAAACATCAACTTGGTCTGATGTTATGAAAATGCTAGAATGTAAATACAAACAATTGTCATGCCGACATCGTGGCCCTTATGAAAAGTAGTGTTCATTTCCCAGGCCTTTCTCCTGAGTAATCTGCAGTAAATTATAGCCACTGTGAATAGCCACATCTCCTTTGACTGAGACACATTTATTTGAAATATTAATCAGTGCCATGAAATGAATTGCATTTTCTGAATGTTTCCTACTGATACATGACAGAATAAGCAGCCATTACTCTTTTCTGTGGTTTAGTAAAGGGTTGTTTTTCCTTCCATTTTTGCATCAGAAAGATGGAAGGCTTTTTTAACACCTGCTACAGTAGCTCTAAAATGAGAAGTCAGAAGACCATCTGCTTGCTGGCCATTCCTCTTATTAGCATGTTTACATCAACTTCTCCGAAAACCCACCCACTGTTTCCTTCACAGAAGCCTTCTTAACTTCTGAAGAATGAGTTAACTAAGGAGATCGACATGATTTTGTTGTTCAGTTTTTATACTATGTGTTGGGCTGAGCCATATATACAGTGTTACCTTTACACTGGACCTTTACCTTTGCTACCCACAAGATTTACCCACGTGCCTGAGTTTTAGACAGTGAACATTAGGCATGTGTGATATGTGTCTTTATGTATTAAATTGTCATATGCTAACCAAAACTATGCTGGTGGTTCAGAGATATGCTAAGGAATAGCAAAACACCAGTAGAAAGTTAGTATCAAAGTTAGTGAAAAACTCCAATGTCTAACAAAAATCAGCCAACCAAAAAGGACATCCTGAGATTACATTTAACAGCACTCACAGTTCTTATTGGACTTCTGCCTTCATTTCAGATGAGGATTTTTTCATTTGGTAAGAGCAAAGCTGAAGCTATACCAGAAATCCTTGTCTGGTTCCTTCTGCCAAGGGCCATTCCTGGAAGTTTGATTTTGACTATCTGTATGGTTAAATTGTTAAAGACCAGGGGCAAAATAGATCTTTTAAACAATTCATAGAGCACTGTTAGGGAGTTTGCATGGGTCAGAGAGCATTCACAGTAGGTAGACTGGATGTGGCCACCCCACTTTCAATGGTAAGAAGATAGAGTAATATGGATCTGCCAGTTTTGCTATACATATTTCACATAGTAATATATCCATGGCTAACTTTCCTGGTGCAACCAACATGTTCATCTCAACCATCTCCCTGTTGCCTAATTTTAAGACATCATTGATTCTTAGAAGGACAGTAGTGAACACACCACTCTGTAGTTCTTCCAAGGGATAAATTTGATTTTTTTTTTTTATAACTTTACATTTTCTTTGTTCCTATAGGACAAAGTGGAGCACTAGAACAAAGAGGGAAAGAAATTTCAGTGTCAGAAAGTCTAGCAGTGGAAGGATCATGCAGAGAAAATATGGCTTATTTACAATGTCACTGCCAGGAATGCTCCAAATCCTCTTTCTTTACAGACATCATTCAGCCACAGGCAGGAGTGAGTCATGATCCTCAAAAAATAGTAAAATAATAATAATAATTAAAAAATCCATTGGAACAAACAAATCATTCAAGCCATAACTGATCAACAGAAACCCAGAGATTTTGTTTGTTAGTTTTAGAAGAGATGTGACCCAGACCGTCCCTCAAGCCCTCTTAGACACATTGTCATCGCTGTTCATAGCACCGAAGATGTTTGAAGTGATCATGCTGTGCAAACATGTAACACTTAAAGATGGATTAAATCCTATTGCCAGAAATTAATAAGTTTTTTTCCTGTGCAATTCTTGCACATGCTTGCATTTATTAATTTTATCTCATATTTGCAATGAAGTTTCTTTCAGCATTTTTTGAACTACTTTGAGAATTTTTGCACTAATACTTCAGTGAGCTGTTATCTTTGACACAGTGAGAGTTTTCTCAGGAAATGAGGTTTAAGTTCACTTAGTGCATTCTATGAGCTATACCTACATTGTTAAACAGGACAGATTAGTTAGTTAATTAATTATAATGTTCATCAGATCCAGTGTCTTATAGTTCCCTTTTACTGAGAAAACAAGACTAAGAACAGACAAGTAATGTGTTACTTGTTAGAGCAGACTGAAAAATAACTCTGATGCATTTATGCTTTTCATATCAGTCTACTCAAACTCAGGCACTGCTTAACACTGAAGAGAATTCAAGTATGGCACATGAGCAAACTACTATACAGGACCTACCCAGAAGTCCCCAAACTGTATCATTTTTGACTGTTATGCTGATAATGTCTAGTTATCTGCCATTAGCTCTCCAGCTTTTTCCCAGATGCTCATAAAAAGAAGCTAGGACATGAGCCAGCTAAACTGAAGGTGTTGCTAAGTAGTCAAGAGCAAGATAGGAAACAGAAACTGTGCAGAGATCAAAGGCAAGATGAGACCAGAACTGCCAGGTAACAGTGAGGGAGAAATTTCCAAAGATACAAGAGAGAATACAGCAAAGCATCCAGAATCTAATTTCATGAGAAAGGGAAAAGCTTAAAGAGGGTAGATTTAGGTTGGATATAAGGAAAAAGGCTTTTACAGTGAGGATGATGAGGCACTGGAACAGGTTGCCCAGTGATGTGATGGATGCCCAGTCCATATTTAGAATTCCATGATTCTAAATAGCAAGAAGTCACATCAGCTAAAAAAAGGATTAAAAAACTAAAAGTGAGAGGGTTGTGAGAGCAGGAAGAGCTAGGAAACAAGCAGCAGGATAACAGGTGATGAGTGAAGGGATGGGAGACAGGGACCAAAGTGTATAGAATCATAGACTCATAGAATCCTGTGAGCTGGAAGGGACATCTGAAGGCCGTCTAGTCCAACTCCCCTGCAGTGACCAGGGACATGCACAGCTAGATCAGGTTCCCCAGGGCCTTATCCAGCCTCGTCTTAAAAGTCTTCAGGGAGGGGCATCAGCCACAACACTAGGTAATATGTTCCAGTGCCTCACCACCCTCAGTGTAAAATATTTTTTCCTTATATCCAACCTAAATCTACCCTCTTTAAGCTTGAAGTCATTTCCCCTTGTTCTGTCACCACAGATCCTGCTAAAGAGTTTGTCTCCTTCTTTCCAGTAGCTCCCCTCTAGATACTGACAGGCCTCTATCAGGTCACCTTGCAGCCTTCTCTTCTCCAGGCTGAACAGCCCCAGCTCTCTCAGCCTGTCCTCGTAGGAGAGGTGTTCTATTCTGTGGATCACCAAAACACTTTGCTACTTGTTTTCTAATGATAATTAAAGACAAGTTGATTTTTCCTGTACATTAGGGGAAACACTCATTTCGAAGAGCCAGTCAGCATGTGCATGATCATATATAATAATT
Source organism: Numida meleagris (assembly GCF_002078875.1). NCBI lineage: Eukaryota > Metazoa > Chordata > Aves > Galliformes > Numididae > Numida > Numida meleagris. The sequence continues at coordinate 103,086,832 of NC_034411.1, forward strand.
TTGTAAAACTTTGTCTTACACAGGGAAAACAAGCAGCCAGCTTCAGTGTTCAAGTCAGGCTGTGTGCTTCAGGAGATGAGCAGCAATTGCCAGTAGAACCTTTCTTCTTTGGATCACTGGTTCAAATTTAGCCTGTCCTTAGTACCCATAAGCTGTTACCCAGTTTTTCTTTGTTGGACACTGAAAAATTAGCCCCATTTTGTTCCAGATAAATATATTTCATTTTACCACTTTCCAAATACTGACTGATCTAATATAAAACATTGTCAGAACGCCTTGTTCAAACTCTTTATTTTGTATTCACATAGACCCTTTTTTTTTTTTTTTTTTTCTTGAGGAGTTTCTGCCATATTCCTATCCTACTTCTGGAATCTGTTGTTCTCCACAATTTGACACATCACATACTGCTGCATCCTGGTGTGTCAGTTTGGTCTGTGAGTCACTCTGAAAGATCATCTCGTACATTCTAAGGAAGGTAAAATGAGGGCTGAATTGTAGAGAGAAATGTATGAGATACAGAAGCAGAAATGACCAGTAAGATTATGAAGTTCTTATAGATTTGATTTTACCTATGTTTGGCAACTGTGCATGAGTAGCTTTAGATGGCCTCGAATCTGAAAAAAAAATAAATTCATTCATGAACTAGGAGACGGTAGTTTATTTGAAGAAATAGATGGAAAATGATAAAGAACAAACCACAGCCTATTGCTTTGATTGTCCAATTTTCTGCTGAATGCAGTTATTGAATGTAAGAGTTCTGATCTGAGTGATGCATACAGGAAGTTTATCAAATGCAACCATTTTGCTGTAGTCTCTACAGCATGTGAACTGCTCTTCCACAGAGAAGAATCTCCCTCAAATAGGAAACACTTGTTGTGGGTTCAATTTCTGAGTATTTACTGAATGTAAAATAGCAAGGTCTCAGGGTATTGTGTCACTTATGGTGTTTATAAGTTTCCTACAAAGTACACAAGTTGTTTACACTTTTTTTAATACAGAAATGAGGTGCAGGATGTTGGGTTCCTCCCATCTCATTCAGTAGGCCTCAGTTCCTTCCCAGGGCTTCTTTTTTGTCATTTGGTTTTCAGCGGGTGGAAGCACCTGAGGTAACTGATTCTGACTGTCAACTAGAGATGCAGCCTGGAGCAGGGAGGAGGCCAGCACAGATACCTCACTAAAGGAGAATACAGACTGAGCTTTGTATCCTCAGAGGTACTTAGCAAACTTCCAGTTGGATTTGGCATCTCACAGGAGTCCTACATTGGGCACTGAACTTTGGTTTCATAAATGCGGGGTGAATGACGCTTCCACTTGTTCATTCTTCTTCTTGATTAATATTAATGTTCCCTTGCGTTATATTCCTGGATATTTTAAGTTATGCAGAATTTAGCAAAGATGAATGCCACTTTTATGTGCTTGCTCCATGTATTTCAAAGGTGAAGCGCATTTTCCAGCACATAAGACAATTCAAGTAAGCTAGAAAAGTTTCCATTTAGGTCCCATCCTTCAAGAATAAAACTCCAAGTTCATCATATCAAGTAAATAAAAGATGGTTTTCTGAAGACAGCATTATCAGAGAATACCAAATGAGGATAATAGCAGCCTTTCTTAGCATGGGTTGTTGAAGAACAGACATTATTCTGGTAAGACAGTATAGGTTAGTATCCAAACACAATAAAGGTCAAAGAGAAAAGTGAATAACTGGCATATTCTAGTGTAATATTATTAAAAGCTAGTTTGCCTTTTATTTGAGAACCTAGGTATAAGTGAGATTAATGAGAACACTACTTACTAGGATTTGGTTGACTTTGTTGTAAATATATATTTACTGGCATTAGGTAGCATCACACATTCAAAGCAGCCAAAGTCATTCAACTGTGAGAGTCTAAGGAACAAAATACTCAGGACAAGGCTGTTGCACTGACACTTACCAGATTATCTAATAGATAGTTCACATGGCAGTATTTTAACATGGTCTGTACGCTCCCAAATTTTGTGATTGCTTTTGTGATTACTTTTTAGAAAGGTAGATGGAAGTCTATTAAATGTGAACAAAATCAAATAGATTTTTTTTCTGATTGTTGTTTTCAGTTAATGAAAAAAAGATGTCTAAAGAAAAAATCTCCTTTTGTATTTCCATTTAATACTATTTTAACAAACAGAACGTGTATATCCTATTTTTGTACAGTGCCATATTGTAGTGCCAGGGAACAGCTGATTTATGTTTAGAAGCAGTGCTTACACAGAAGTGTTCCTGAAATTCTGATTTCCTTTGTTCCTGTCTACTTAACATGGCCAGAATTGCAACTCATGCCCAATTTGTAATCATTAATGTTATTCAGCAGGATTTATGATTTGAGGTGTACATGAGCTTTTTTACTCATAACCTGGAAGCACTTAGATAAGCAGGATTTGTTGATACAATAAAAAAAGATTCATGAACATTTCTTTGAAATCCAAGCAGCTCTTCATTTCAAATGTGTTTGTACAATATTCTTATAAGTAGTGGCTCTTCTTACCTGACTTGGCATTTGCCAAGTCACTATTTGCCTCTGACTGTATTCTTTGTTTGCTCTGCTCTGCTTTTATCAACATTATGGAATGATCTCAGGCATAGTGTTCATACTTTTTATTGTTTTTCTAAGAACAGTTTACCTTTCCTGGAAGCCAGGAAAGCAAAGATCTCTACAGTGGGTATTGTCATCAAGCTCCTTTGAAAATAATCCACATGTGATTAAATTAACTGCTATGTAAAAGAGATGGAATCATTTAAATTTCATCTTGAAGATATTCTTCAGAGCTAGTATTTGTATGTTACAGGTTGGATTTATTTCTCCTAATTTTGTCCACTCCATTATATTTACGTATCAAAGAAATTTTAATATACGTGTTTGGCAATGTTTATAGATATACACATCACTGCATGCCTTCACATGAACAGGAGCATAATTTCAGAAACAGTGAAGATAAGAATACATGTTTCCAAGTATAAACCCTAGAATTATATTTGAGAAACTTCTAGAGTTTTGGTGGACAACTGTGAAAGAAAAAACTAAGAGAATTTCCTTTTTTTTTTTTAGTGTTATCCAGATTATGGCAAAATATTAGAAAGTATACAATGATGATTTATATCCTTGATATACAATGAATGAGCATATACCGCTTGTAAGTGTTTGGTTGGATTTTAGCACTATCTGGCACATAGTCATTCCAGTGGATGTAGGACTAGTAGCAAATGTGTCTTGTTGTGGCTACAGAGGACACAATCCTGGGAGCAGTGACTTTTCATATTATACAGTCATTGTTAAAACAAGTGCATATCACTTAACACAGCACAGATCATTGTTGTAAAAATGAACCCCCAGTACTTGTGATGCACATAGCCTGGACAAAAGTTCTCTCGTCTTAAATTTTTCCAAAATTCAAATAATCTGTTCTTGGCCATTCCTCTGCTTTAACTTTATTCTTGAAAAAATTCAAATTCCTTTACTTGGCTGAAGTGTCCTCGGAGAGGCATCCCCCACTTGACTCCCTGATGCTGTATTCCAGAATTGCCGGTCACTTAACACATATGGACCCCAGAATATTAGCTTTGGCAACATCCCCAGGCTCTTTGCAAAATAAGAATTCACACTTCCCAAGCCAAGTGTAAGTGGAAGGTTCCCACAATGCTGGTGAATCCAGAAAGATTCTTGTAGGCCATTCACATCCAAACAACCAAAGGGCTTAAAGCTGTTGATTGGCAATACCACTTACGGTCCATTCTTGTGGTAAGATGCAAGTTATTAAATTTTCCTTTTGAAGGCATATTGCTTGAAGGTGCCAGAAAATTAGGGCTTTTCTTAGCCAGTGTTAATAACAAGCAGTTTAAGCTGGAGAATTTGAATCTATTCAATTTCATTTTACTTTGCATGGAAGAAAACCTACTCCTTAGCAACAACTTGAGTATGGTAAAAATAAAGGTTCTGTGGAATTTTTTGTCTGTGACTTCCCTACCTGCTTATCCAGCAAAAACATGCATTCATCAGCCCATCTCAGTGCCTGGAGCTGGAATCAGCAGGAAGAAAATCACAAGCAGAGGAAAATTATACCCCCTATTGGCTCTGGGTTCACTTTAGCAAGCCACCCTTTTTCAGCTATGTTGGTATCCTGCCTGCTAACCCCTGATTCAGAGGCAAATTTTAAAAGCACTTCTGTCACTGGGCTTTGCAACTTTTCAAACAAATAGCACATGATTAAAACCCTCTGATAGTGCACTGATGTTGATCCAAGAAGGCAAAACTGCAAGCCATTTAAGTAGTATGAACTGAGAGTTATGACTGAAGGGAAGAGAGGAATTTCTCCTTGGGATTCTGCAGGCACAAGGCCTTGCACACCACTCTTCTGCAGGAGGTTCATTCTGTCTCCAGGAGGTTCCTACTGGGGTTCATTCAGGGGAGGTGAAAGTTGCTCAGTAGTTTCTTCCTTACTGATGGTATAAAGATTATTGCATGGCTTTTTAATAAGATACTGGGATTTAGACATTCCATCTTACGGATTCTGTTAATACGCATAATACATACATACCCCCTTCTGTTGACACTGGTACTGTATCAAGATGCTGTAGCGCATTCCATTGACTAATCTGGTGCCTGATTTACTTTTGTACTGAATACAGTGAATCCTCATCAGTTTTTGTAAATATATTCTTACTTTTAATAGGGAATGATGTGCTGATTATTAACGCAGCGTATCACAGAAAAATTACTGCAAAAGATAAACTAAATATTACTTCTCTTTCACTCATTTTCCACAGGCCAGACAGTAAGAACTAAATAAAAAATACAACTGAATATTATGCCTTTAGGGTAGTTTTCAAACAAAAGTGAGCATCAGAGCAGTAGAGGTAAAACATTCCACCTCCACTAAGAAGATTCTCACAGGACTTATTTTTACATAAAATACGTCCACTTAAAATATATACCTGTGTATATCTCCATCTATCATTCAAATAAAGCTTATATTTTATTATAATGATATTTCACAACTGCAGTAAAAAGGTAACAGCATAATTCCAGTTTCTTTTCAAGTAAGGGAAATACCAACAGCAGTCTATAAATGGCAGCATACATCTGAGCATAAGCTGTTTGTCTCTGCTTCTTTTCGCTGTTCTCTTGATTGGATATAGGAAAAAGAATAGCTTTGGATGTGAAAGGTAGTCAAGAGCTCCTTCTTAATCAGGGCCATATACATGAATGAGATTGACAGCAAGCTCACAAAAACTTAAAAAACTACTGATGTTATTGGAAAACATCTTTACTAGCTACATACATATATAAGTAGGAGATTAATTCAAGGAACAATAATAGGTTCTACAGTATTGCTCTGCTTTCTGTGGGGGCTAAGTACAAACAGCACTGCTCAACGATTCTTTCCTTTTCTATGTGTGAGTGCATTTTTCCTAGCCAAACATTTTGCCAAAATATGAAGTGATAGAGCTAACCAAATCCCCACAGAGAAATGGGAGCTTATCTGAAAATTATGTTGTGCTGGAAAACAACAACAACAACAAACACAAACACAAAAAACAACAAACAAGCAAATAAACAACAAAATATACCCCCAAACAAACAAAAAAACAGTGTGCATGGGTTACTTGAAAATTATAACCTAAAGCCCTTACTGTCTCATAGCCCTTCGGTTGCTCATGTGAAATGCATTTATGGTCTCAGCGCAATTCCTAGCAGACAGGTGCCCACATCACTGGAATCACCAGGTGGAGATGACTAAATTTTTCCCATAAAAAAGGCGATTATAGCTAACACAGTGTAAAACATTAATATAAAGTACTTATAGTTCCCACAGCAGATGTTACAGTAACTTGGAATCCTGCTCACTGGAGAAAATTGTGCCCAGATGCTTGTACTTAAACTTTATGGCCCGAACTCTGCCCTCAGATGTACACAAAACTCCCAGAGATTTCAGAGCGAGTATTGTTCATATATGTCAGCGCTGTGTCTAACTCCTTTCAGAGGTCACACTGACCTTCAGACATATTGTAGAACACTGCATGAGAAACCACCTAGCATGGCTGAAGATGACAACGCCGATATTCCAATAGCTCGTGGGAGCCCCATCCAACATCAAGGCCAAAATGTACCAGGCATTTCTCAAACATAAATCAAAAGCCAGATTGCTATATAAGCAGAAAAAAATAAGAAAGAAAGAAAAGGTTGAGAACAAGTTCCAACTGTGGAATGAATTGCACAGGAGTATCTGGATGGCAAAAACTTGAGTGAAAACACCATTGAAAAGTGTATCCATTCCTGTAGCTATTCATATATCCTTAAAGATGAAGACAGAGCGCAGTCAAAACAAGCAGAAATGCATGACTTTATTAGAATTTCATCAAATAAACGTGCTTTTATTGCCTTTTGAATTTCTCATCAGTCCTTCAAGTGGAGTGTCACTGTAGTGCAACAGTAGCTCTCACTACTTGATCAACTTACAGATAGAAGCACTTCGGAGAGACAGATAGGAGCTGGTGCGCAGCAAGAAATAACATCTAAGGCATCCATGGGAAATGAGGCAGAGAAAGGCAGGGGCTTACAGGTAGAGATGGTTGGGTCTAGGCACATAACCTGTCATTCTTTCTTCTTTTCTTTTTTCTTTTTGAAATGAGAGAAAAAAGAAAAAAGAAAAGAACTTGCCACATTAGGATATAATGGGTTTCAGGTAAGATTTATTTTCAACTTTTTTACCATTTAACATCTTTTCCTGATTTAACGCTTTGTGTTCTGATACAGCTCAGCTTCAGGGACTGAGAACATTCAGACAGTTCTACTTTTAAGGAAAGCCATCTGGACGTGGTGCTGGACACCCTGTTTGGGGTGTCTCTGCCAGAGCTGCGGTTGGAGCAGATGGACCCAAGGGTCCTTGCAAACATCAGCCATGCTGTGATTCTGTTAAAGGTGTTCCCCATGCTGCTTCCAGCTCACAATTGCTACTGATGGTGACAAACTCTGCCTGTGTACTGGCAGCTCCCAAAAACTGTAATTATGATTCAAGACATCAGTGCATGACAACACAAGTCCATTTCAGATCATATACTGTGCCTGTTGTCATTGCATCTGAATGCTTCTATATAAGACTTCGATCTCTGACATAGTTGATGAAAACTAATCTTAACCACTGCATGAACTACTGTTCATTATGATAAATACATCCTGATTTATTACTTGGTTTTATAAACATTAGGGCATCAGAAGAGCTCAAAAGAAGACTATGTTTACACAGAAGATTAAGGCACACTCTTTTTCATATTTGTAATGTTTGAGATGTGATATGGTGTACCATAAATTTAGTTAACAAACTTTGCTTCATTAGTCTGTCAGTATAATCAGTATCCTAAGTGCTGCTGTATATCAAGCTCTTAACAAAGGCAGAGGGTAGACATAACTTTCCTTTGTCGTCATTTATAGAGAAGGGGATTCCTTGCTTTAATATTTAGGGTGGAATTCTTTCTACTTCAGCTAAGTGGTGTATGTCTGACATCCACAGCTACGTGTTCCCTATAGGGAAATAGACACGTCAGAAAGTTGTTTAATTCCATCCTGAAAAGTGGGGAATTAAGTCTCCTTGGAGATTCCTTCATCTTTCTCTGATGACCACTGAGCGATCCCAATACAACCCATTTAAATGCATCTATGAATTTTTACCTGGCCCCTCATGGAGAAGATTATGCTGGAAATGTACATTTACCATAGTTACATTTGCCTCTGAGCACAATAACATCTTTAAAAATATAGTCTTTAAACAAACATTTTAGTTCAAAATCACAGTGGGCTAAAAGCACATCTGGCATGTATGTGGTTCCTCTGATGAGCAATTGTGGTCTTCAATTCCTTTTTGTGGCTCACTAAATGAAAAGAGCTCTGTTTTCACAGAATCACAGAATTGTAGGGGTTGGATGGGACCTCTGGAGATACTCTAGTCCAATCCTCTGCTAAAGCAGGCTCCCTACTGTAGGTTGCCCAGGAAAATGTCCAGGTGCGTCTTGAATATCTCCAGACAAGGAGACTTTACAGCCTCTCTCGGCAGCCTGTTCCAGTGCTGAAACCCGCACAGAAAAGTTCTTCCTTGTGTTTGTATGGAACCTCCTGTGTTCCAGTTTGTGCCCACTGCCCCTTGTTCTGTTGCTGAGCACCACTGAAAGGAATTCAGACACCAATCCACTTGACTTCCACCCTTTAGATATTTATAAGCATTGATAAGGTCCCCATGTCAGCCACTCTTCCCAGCTTTGTATCATCAAGAAACCTGCTGAGGGTGGACTCTCTCCCTTCATTCAGGTCATTGATGAAGATGTTGAACAAGACTAGACCCTATATCAACCCCTGGGGAAGACCACTAGTTACAGGCCTCCAACCAGACTCTGCGCCACTGATGACAACCTTTTGAGCTCTACCAGTCAAACGGTTCTCAGTCCACCTCACAGTTCACTCATCTGTCCCACACTTACTCAGCTTCATTACAAGTATGTTGTGGGAGACAGTGTCAAATTCTTTCCTGAAGTCAAGGTATGCAAGATCCACTGCTCTCCCCCCATCTACCCAGCAGGTGATGACATCATAGAAGGCTACCGGGTTGGTCAAGCTCAATTTCCCCATGGTGAATCCATGTGGACTACTCTTGATAACCTTTTCTTCCAATTTTTTGGAGATGAAATCCAGAACAAATTGTTCCATCACCTTTCCAGGGATGGAGGTGAGGCAGACTGGCCTGTAGGTTCCTGGCTCCTCCTTTTTGCCCTTTTGGTGTGACTGATGTGACACTGGCTTTCCTCCAGACTTCAAGCACCTCTTCTTCCATACTCCAAGATCTTTCAAAGATGATAGAGAGAGGTTTGGCAATCACTTTTGCCTGCTCCCTCAGCACACGTGGTTGCATCTCATTGACAAATCCCATGGATTTGTGTGCCTCAAGTTTGCCTAAAAGATCTCTGATCACAACCTACTCGACCAAGGGGAAGTCATCCTTTCTCCAGACTCCCTCTCTGACCTCCAGAATCTGGCATTCCTGAGGGGCTGTCTTAGCAGTAAAGACCAAAGCAAAGAAGGTGTTCAGTAACAATCCCTTCCCAGTGTCCTTCCATTACCAGGGCATGCACCTCGTTTTGGGAGGACTAATGCTAGTCATACGGCAGAGGATAATGGAGGTTGGAGCTATTTTGACAACTAGGCCTTAAAAAGCATGTTTCAGGGAATTTATCGTGTTATTATTATTATTCATCGTTATTCATTGTTTGTTTTTTGTTAAGGAAAGAGGAACTGATGACCAGGAAAGCAAATAAAATAGATACAATAAATTGGCTTTATCAAACGGTCAGAATCAGGATCAGATAGTGTCCTGCATAGCTCCATGAAAAAGCTGAAGGTGGCCTGAGTACAATCAGAAAAAGTCTAGAAGAAAGACACATGGCTGAAGGTACTAACAGGTTGCCAGCTATAGACAGTGTAGAGATACTACTATTGCTTGAGATGGAGAGTTGAATATTTTCTTATGTCCAACCATTCTGGTTTATCCACAAATGAGAGTGAATACAAATAAAAAAGAGAATATGATGAAAATTCATAGCAAGTGGGCATCCTCTTTCAGGAAGAAACCCTGCCTGTCCAACCCAAACGAGCCGGTGAATGGGATTCTGTTCCTTGAATGTGGGTGCCCAGGGAAATTTGAGGTGCCTCAAAATATCCAAAATACCTGAGTGGAGCTGGGAAGGAAGTCTCAAGATTTGTGGAAAATTTGCTCCCTTCTACAAAGGTAGATGGAGGCCAGTTTGGACACAATTCAGTCCTTAAAATAACTCTGAATCCTTTTATTCAGTCACTGCAAACTGTCCCTGGATTTCAAAGCAATCTTGGGTAACTGCTGAGGCTCCCTTATGTATAAGATACAGAAGCAAAATTAAACAGTAGCAATGAGTTCAACTCTTCTTTTACTAGTTCACCAAAGATAAAAATTTATATTCCCTGTATACAGAAAAATCTAACGCTGAACTACCTTTCTGTGCATAAGGCAGATGTATTTATTTCTAATATACAAAATTATTCTGAGATCATAGAGCGTATAGCTTTTAGTTGTTTTTGATCAGATTGATTTTTCAATCTCTGCTCATGGAAATCTCCTGCTTATTTCAACTTCTGAATCTTAAATGTTTTCTGATCATCTTACTTAGCATATTTTAATAATGGACAAATCTGTATTTTTCATTTGTATTCTGCTATGCTGCTATCTATACTGTGATCTTTATTTCAAATATTATCTTATACAATTGACATATTATCACCTATGAAATTAATTAAGGCTAAAAGATTTACAGAAGAAGTGAACGGTCATTTAGAAAGTTTTCAACTGTTCTGCACAGCAACATCAGCATCTCAATTCATTGCAGGGGAATTGGACTAGATGACCTTTAAGAGTCCTTTCCATCTCAAATGATTCTATGATTCTATAATCAATAATTTAGGCAACAAGCAAAGTATTCAGAGTATAATTGGATGCAAGAAAAGGAGTTAATATCATTAATTGTAAAAAACCAATACAACTTTCTTTCTGGTTTGCTGTTTGCAGACATCCTTTTGGCTTCTTATAGATTGGTGTGACACCGGAGCAAGTGGAAGCAGTTGTATTGGTCACTCAACAAACTGAATCAGCAGCGCCCATCTCCAGCGCATGGAGGAAGATGGAGGGTTTCCTGTGGAGGACTTCAGAAGGCTGGGAAACAGTGGCTGCACACTGCCACTCAGTGCTGAATGTCCTGAGCCCTGCAGGGTATCAAAAATGGCAGTTGCCCAATTCAGAAAGTGTTGCAGATAGCACGAGGCAGCTCCACACTAGGCATCAAGTTAGTGCAGGAATTTCCCAGTACTTGTGGTTCGGTTCAAGTGTTTGTGACTTGATTATAGCGGCTTTGTATAAACATAATAAAATCCCAACCATCTGTGTGAGGCTGTACAAAGCCCATATGCAAACACAGCCGCACGCACCCCAAAGTGCTCACATACACATGCATGTCTTCATGCCTGCATGTGTGTGCGCGTGCACAGACTCTCTGTGCTTTAAGAGGATCAATTTCACAAAGCTGAAAGCAATTATGAGCCAAATGAGCTGAGAGGAAAAAAATTATCAGAAAAATGTGAATGGCAGTTAAAAGTTGTTTACTTCAAACCCCAGTCAGCATAATCCCACGACTGAACAAAACAGGAAGCTTGTTTAAAAGAACCAAAACACTTAGCAGTGATAGCATCAGTAACAGTACCTGTATCTGTAACAGGTTTAGTAAGAGAACTATTAATAATGATTTATATTGATATATTTTTTGTGTGTGTTGGAAGCTGGAGAAAACTGACACCATGAAGAAGAAATATCTGGTGAGGCAGTGCCCAAAGAAGCAGTGGATGCCCCATCCCTGGAGACACTCAAGGTCAGGCTGGACAGGGCTCAGGGCACCTGTTGGAGCCGTAGGTGTCCCTGTTCATTGCAGGGGAGTTGGACTAGATGGCCTTTGAGGGTCCCTTCCTACTCAAATGATTCTATGACTCTATGAAATCCAAGGAACCAAATGAAATGAATGGAGTTATTGATCCTTTGTTTGGAAAGTAAACAACAATGTAAAAGAAAAAAAGATATGTTTAATAAATAACTTTGTTCTGAATTAAAAAAAGCTAGATAATGCATTTACATCAGCGGTCACTAGTGGTGTTTCCCAGGGCTCACTTCTAGGGCCGGTCCTGCTCAACATTTTTATCAGTGATCTGGATGTGGAACTGGATGCATCTTCATTTGTTGTTCAGAAATGCCCATATCCCAGCATTATGGCAGCAACAGAAGTACATTGTGTTATTATCCATGGCCACGTTTATGTGTTGCTTCCTTGTGACAGACTTGCATGCATTGCCTGGACCTTGCAGACAGCTAAAATACAGCATCATGGAAGGATAAAAGCTTCTTGTATCCCAGTGATTCTACCAGTTGAGAGGAAAACTGAGACCTGCTTGCAAAAGGTCTGTTTTTTCCCACAAATACCCAGATGCTTCCGAAAAACACCTCTTAGTACAATGGAAGAACTGGAACCTGTATGATAATTTTCAAGACATCAGTAAAACTATATGAAGAATACTTAAAAATGTGAATTGTGACAAAAACAGAATTATGTAAACTTTGATACTCCATTACCATTTGCTGCCTTTTGATTCAGTGAAATACCAGCTTGTATGCGGTTGGTGCAAAATGAGAAAAAATATTGTTTTCAGCAAGCTGCACTTTTTACAAATTGCATAATACAACAAAATGTACTCTAGAAGAAATATCCCGAGCTTAAAAAAGAGAGACAATACCATTATTTATTTTTCTTCATTTTCCAAGAATTTTTCAAAGTTACAAAATCAGAGGAAATATGTCGTCAATGTCATTTCACAGAAATACAGAAATACCATGTTCCCACTCGTAGATAATGCACAGTTTGGTATAGTTTCTGCAAAGAAAAAAACTTCTAAGTTCATTTCAAGCTGTTAGAAGTTTTTCCTTTGTGCATCAACTGGTTATTAGGCTAACACTGTATGTCAGGAAGGATGGAAATAAGCACTTAGAGAGAATGAATGGTTCACAGAGCAAAATGGGCTTTTTCCTTTGTTTCCCTCAAATAAGGTGTTTCTCATTTGCTCAAAACAGACAACTTGCTGGGGACAAAGTATGTATAGGCTGGTGACAAAATAATACCAGCCAACTGGATGTGACAATTCTATAGCTGTCCAGAAAATTGTTTCCCGTAAAGTCTGGGACATTTCCTCAACGTCTTCTACTCAGAAAAAGTATTTCACCATAAGCGATAAACAATGTAAGCATCCAATTCCCTCAGAAGACCCTGAGCAAGCAGCCACTAAATGAAAACAAAACACAAATACTTCTCATGACAACCAGAATCATACAGTCATAGAATCACAGAATGGTCTGGGTTGGAAAGGACCTTTAAGATCATCCAGTTCCAACCCCCTGCTATAGGCCACCTCCCGCTAGACCAGGTTGTTCACAGCCCCATCCAGCCTGGCCTTGATTGCTTCCAGGGAGGGGGCATCCACAGCCTCACTAGGCAACCTGTTTCAGTGTCTCACCACCCTCATAGTAAAGAATTTCTTCATAATATCTAGTCTAAATCTACCCTCTTTCAGTTTAAAACCATTTCCCCTCATCCTGTCACTACCTGCCCTTATAAACAGTCCCTCCTCAGCTTTCCTGTAGGCCCCCTTCAGGTCCCAACAAAGCCTTCCCTTCCCCAGGCTGAACAGCCGCAACTCTCTCAGTCTGTCCTTGTAGGGGAGATGCTCCAGCCCTCTGATCATCTTCATGGCCCTCCTCTGGGCCTGCTACAACAACTCCATGTCCTTCATGTGTTGGGGGCTCCAGAACTGGACACAAATATATATGCCTTGTTATATATTCGAATATGCCTTGTTTTAAGGGGGAGATTTTCAGGATGGATTCCCTGGTGTCTAGCAGTGTCCCTGAGCAGGCACAGCAGCTTTTCCGACATTTGGGCTGCTAACCTGCAGTCTTTTCTTAATCTAGTTGTGCATTTCCCAAATCTTTTAGTATCACAGTATGTATGAGTTGTCTGTGCTGCCAACAAATGTGGCTGAATTTGGTGAGTGGGGCTAAGTATATTGGTAAGCTGGGATATATGACAAAATAACATGACTGCAGGCCAAATAAAATCCTTCTCTAGACACACATCCCCCTATTCCATGCATGATCTTGACCTCTTAAAGTGAGAAATTTCCTTGAAATTCATTAGAGTTTTCCTGTGTTCAACTCTGAGGCATTCTGATACTCCAGTATCAGCACTTTTTACAAGTTCTCTTGGATGTGTTCACGCAGTACTGTGATCATTTTTTTGACTGCAGTGTGGAAGTGGCTTACAACAGGCTGTGAGATTGCACCTGATGAAGCTGTACCTGCAGGTCTCTTCATTTGCATTTGCAGAAGCATGGTCTCATCTTCTCTTGGCTCCCTTGGCAATGGGAGAGGACCAGTAGGAAAAGCCCCTTCTCAGCTACAGCTGAGCTCTGTGGCCCCCTGCCCGCTCTCTGTCTCCGGGTCCTGGGTAAAAGTCCTTTGCAGATCACAGAGCAGAGCAAGCAATCTGGCAGGTACAGCCTTTAAAAGGAAAGCTGAAGCAGAATCACATTCAACGTAGGTTTTTATGACCAAGCAAAACTTTTTGTTGATCTTCAACTCCGTTTGTTACTTGTTAGCACTCCATTTTCCCAACAGCATCGTGAAGATCAAAAAGACCATAAATGCTACAATTTGTGGATCCTGTATTTTCACCGTACTAATTATGTTTCAGTTCCCAGATGAATCATTGCCATCAGTTAAAGTGGGCTTTAAAATGTGAATTTGCACTTATTGTCAATAAGTATGAAAAAACATAGCAGAGAATGACTTTCTCTCCTTCATTTTCTTAAACTCAGGAAATATCACGGAATCCTATTTATTTATTTATTTATTTTTTCCCAAGGTTACTGTTATACTTTCATAATGTTTTCGCAAATCAGTTCTGGCTGTCAGGCTGAGATTAATGCAGCCAGAGTTGTGTGTCACTCCTGCTACCTGCATATCCTCTTGCAGGCAGAGAGGCTCTTCTGCAATGAGACCAAAAAGTGAGGGGGCTTGCTTCAACGTAAGCCTTGAATGACATCTTGTTCTTCAGTACCAACAAAGTAATTAATTGTCAGCTTTTCTATCAGAAATTTTATAATTAAAGCAAGATCATCAAGTTGAAAGCAGCTTGTATTCACAGTTGGAATAGAACACAGACTTGAAGTAGTCTAAAATTTTTAAGAAATGAAAAAAATCATATTTATTATTGTGCTTTTTCAAATGTTAATAGCAACTAATTCTTCTGAACATTTCCCTCAACAAATAAGAAAATAGAAGTAGACTCCTCATTTGTTACAAAATATAAGGATTCGTGCTGTCATTACTGGTCTTGCATAACGCTGTATGCCAGTTGTCTGACTGAGCTAAGCACTTTTAATGAATGAGGTTTAAGAAGTTAAGCAAACATTTTTCAAAACAAGTCAAAGATCTTCTTAGCTGAGCCTTGATGATGGTTAAAGTCTGATCCTTTGGGAGACCAGAAGCTGGTTATAAGCATTCAGCGTAGATGTTTTTGAGTAATTTCCTTTTTGACTTTCATAAATCATGCAGTACTTTAATTATGAATACATTACCAGCAGACCGTAGCCTAAGAAGGATTATGGATTTTCATTTGTTCATAAGATTAGCCCATGTTTTTCTATTTTACTTAGATCTTTTGAAATTCTTTTGCCTTATCTCTAAACTATAATAGTGATTGCACTTCAGACTGCTTAATTGTTACTCTTTATCTAATAGATGTAGTAATTAAATATTATTTGCTATAAAACATGCTTTTGTTGAACACTGAGCTCATTTTCTGGCTAAATGAAACAAGAAGTGGGAGAAAAGACAAATATTGGACTTTTCTCAGCTAAGCCTCACTTTTTTTCCCAAGGTTCTGGGAATGTTTTTGTCAGTCTAGTTTGAAATAGGTTATTTAGTTCAAACTGATCAAGTAAATCACATCACATCGATTTAGTTAATCAAGTCATTCCAGATACAATGAATCTAGCTCATGTTAGTTGGGGAGCATCAAAAAGAAAGATTTCGGTTTTAAGTCTTTAAAATACAGGAAAGTGGAACAATCTCTTCTGAACAGGCATGATGCAAAGAACAAGAAGTACCTGGTTTAACTTGATGTTAGGGACATTTTTTTTTGTTATATATTAGGAAAAAAAGCCACTATCAAGAAAATGAACATGTTGTCAGGAGAGGTTGTAGAAACCTGGGTAATTTTAAAACCCATGTGTCTGTCATGGTGAATATATTGACCTTGTGTGGGCATGCAGGTACCTCAAATGTTCTGCATTTTCTGTTCTGTAATTTTTTGTACTTTTCTTGAGCCAGTCTCAGATAAGCAGAAGGATACGTACTTGTGCTCTATGAAAAGAAGTATGCATTGAAAGAAGTATGTAATGCTTCTGAAGCAATATGGAAAAGAAGAAATGAGAACTATCAGAAACGTACAGTGTATACAACATATATTGCTTGTATTGCTAAACACACAACTAGTGAACGTTTAGGATTTAGTGATGAAAAGGGTATAAAAATTAGACTAGAGACACTCACCCAAGCCAGCATAGTAAGGAAGGGAGGCATTCTTGACTGCTCCTTCAAAGACCCTGGAAAAGAGTAATTCATTTGCAAAAGCTGGTCCAGAGGAAGGTAGATGATAGGCCCTTTTCCAGCACAAGGCTTTCCTTGGTGACAAGGAAATGAAATTTCCTGTTTCAAGATAAGATATATGATAATGCACTTGGATGGAACTGTCCTCAGTAGGGGTGGTCTTTATGGAACGGGGAAGAGAATTTGGTGTAGCCCTTTGTGGACTACAGCAGCCATCTGTCGTGAGATAATATTTGGAGTTCTGAGATGATTAAGCTAGCTGAAAGCATGCCTTAGCTCAGTTTGTTTTGCTGTTGTTTAGATTTGCTGTGCCTGTATATTTTATGACTTGGCTAAATAAACAGTAAAATCTGCCTTTAATTTATAATTTTTAGTCATAAATAATATTTTGAACATATTTTGGGATCCTGTTGGGCTACAAATTAGGCTACTCTTTTGTATCAGCAGTAATGCCATCTACTTTCCATCTCACAAATCCAGTGGTACTTACATCATCCGCTCTGATACTGACTAGTTTTGGTTCCTCTCTTCGTGAAACTGGTGAAGACGTATTTCATGACAGGAGTATGCTTTCAAGAAGACATTGTTAGCAAGACCATCTACAAGCTAGTCATCAAAGATCAAGTGTCTGCTGCTAAATTTTTAGGGTCTGCATGATTTTTTTTTCTCTAAATATCCTGGTCCAGTGCATTCATGTAACTACTTATTAGTCAAAACAATAAGAGGAGCGTGAAGGGATGGGCTACAGTGCATTAAGGGCCCTGTGAGAGCACTGGCAGTCAGACAAAGTCTTGTGAAATAGAAATATTTAAAAGACTGTACACAAGCATGAGACTTATAGGACAAAAATAAAATTATCATAGGAGGTCATCATCCCTCTGTAACTGGCACTGGTGAGGCCACACCTCAAGTACTGTGCTCAGTTTTGGGCCCCTCACTACAAGGAAGACATTGAGGCCCTGGAGAGTGTTCAGAGAAGGGCAGCAAAGCTGTGAGAGGTCTGGAGCACAAGTCTTATGGGGAGTGGCTGAGGGAATTGGGATTGTTCAGTCTGGAGAAGAGGAGGCTCAGGGGAGACCTTATCGATAAGTTGATGATTGTATTAGATGACCTTAGAGGTCTTTTCCAGTCTTAATGATTCTGTGATTCTATAGACATGGGTGTCTCTCTATATGAAAAGACACTGCAGAGGCTGAACTCTAAAGTTCCTGCTAGGATGCGGAACAGCCTGTCTTGCAGAGCAGTGAGGACAGAAGGATCTTTCCTCCAATGAAGGACTTTACTGAAAGGAGTGGGCCAGAAAACAAAGCCAAAACAACAGAAGGGTTCAGCCCAAATCATGCACAAACAAGATGGAACACCATTAGCACAGAAATTGTAAGTGTAAAATAAACTGTGACAGGCAGCATGCCAAAATAGGAAGGAGTGTTTCTTGTTCTCTTTGAAATTAGGGTGAAAAGTCCTAATGGCTTCACTGGACCCATATGTTTTAACTATTTTATCATGCAGACAGTCTGGCCTTCTGAAAATGCAAGCTTTTCTGATAAGTATGTGGAGCCAGAGAATATGTGCAACTGAAGCAAAGCTCTCTTTTCTTTTTTTTTTCCCTTTTCATAAGCTAGTGAAGAAACTGTTTGACCAAAAAAATATCACTCCAAAACCTGAGAAACCTGAGCATCCTTCAGAGAATATTAGAGAATAAAGTTAAATATGGGCTCACTGGAAAAAATGTGTGCCTCAGAAATAAAGGCTTCTATACATTTAAGCTTAGGTAGTACCAGTTGAAAACTACAGACAGAAGAAGTCATTTACTGGTCAAGTTTTTCTGGAGAAAATACTCAGCTCCAGAAAGAGGATTATAAAAATTCAGAGAATATGATGTTATTTCACATGCATCCGTTGTGGCTGACAGTGAAATGGGTGGTTATGGGGCTGTACTGGGCTGCTAATAGGACTGTGGAGAAGTTAAAGAGATCCTACAAGAGGTAGATATCAGTTCCCAAAAGATGGTTTATTGCCCTGTAAACCAACAGAAAGTGCATGTTCTCCTACAGGCAGAGCTTTTTGATATTTCATCTCAGAGATCCCTGGATCCATGACCAACATAGTCTTAAAAAGAAATTACAAAGATACTAAAAGTGTTGTAAAACTTCAAAGCAATCAGTTCCTGGTAAAAAATCAGGCAGATATAAGTCCTTTTGAAGCATCTAGGACAGTCAGAGCCACTGGAATACAGGTTAAGAAGCCCCTTGCTGACTCTTCGTACTAAGGGTCTCTGCTAAGCAAGATTGTAGAACTGTAAAATCATAGAATTTCTTGAGTCGGACGGGACCCTCAAAGGCCATCTAGACCAACTGCCCTGCAATGAATAGGGACACCTACAGCTCCATAAGGTGCTCAGAGCCCCGTCCAGCTTGACCTTGAGTGTCTGCTGAGACGGGGCATCCACCACATCTCTGGGCAATCTGTTCCAGTACCTTGCTACCCTTATTGTAAAAAACTTTTTGTTTGTATCCAACACAACAGACCCTGCTAAAGTGTCTGTCCTTTCCTATACCCCTCTGTATAGATACAGAAAGGCTGCTATCACATCTCAGATCAAAAGGTATCTACAGGCAGGGTCTCAGAAGGTCATGAAAATCCTCCAGTTCAATCAGTTTATTCATCTGCTTCTCTTGTGGTGAGCTGTTAATACAAAATGTGGTATAAATGTCCATGTTTTCCTCTCTTCCGCTAGGCTCACCACAATATCACATATCCATCCTACAGGCCGAAGCAACCAAAGGAGAACAATGCAGCTGTGTCTATACTGCACACTGAACATACTTTGCAGGTATTGACCATGTGCAAAGTTAGGAAGTGTGTTTAGCCCGTGTTCTTCCATTTGGAGTTACTGTTCAGGAGGCTGCTGGTCCCTAAGATGCCAGGAGGGCCAACACGTGTGTCTCACCCATGGGTCTTGGGGAACCCAGCTGTCCTTCCTGGTGGACCTGCTGAGTGAAAATGAGCAAACGGACAGAGACGAATCCAGGTCAGCATGTTGCATGTCATTTGGTGGTCTTTCAGTTGTTGATTGCTTTCTCCATCGAAAAGGTCTTTGATTTTAATCGGATCATTGTGTGCACATATGGATATTCCTGGTGGCCTAACCAGTGAACATAATTAAAAGAAATGATTGCCTTTCACTTTAAGCAAACATCTGGTTTTACTTGAAACAAGATGACTTAGCTGTTTCAGAAACATTCTTGTAACCCTGGATTCACATTTTCATCTTAAAATATATATTTTCTCTGTTCAAGCAGCATGTTAATGTAAACACTATATATAACTGACAATGAAAATTTTCAGAAGTATTTGGTGCTCTGAGCATTAATGAAACCACAAGAATTATTACATTTTTGATTTGATCTCTGTAAATCTGTTTCAACAGTCACTCTGATTTAAACAATTATTCTGATTTATTCTCCAAGAACTATAATTTGCAGAAAATGTAACCATGTGAAAACATGTTTTTGTATAGTATATCTTGGCAACCTTGTTTTGTTGTGATGTCATTGCCTTAGGTTTCATGGAAATACTGAGGGAATAAAAGGAAAACAAGACCCTCTCTTTGAAGTATATTCACATATCCCCTCTCTCTACCCCTAAAAAGGTTTTAATGGCTTTTTTCCATAATGACACTGAGTTTTATGTTATTGCTTGACTGACATTATAGTCAGAAATGTACTAAAGACTCTTGTGAAAAGAATTTAATTGAGAGGGAAGGATTTATCACCTTTCACTCCTCCCTATCAGTTGCAGATAACCGTTTCTATAATGAGTTGTTTAGAGATTGTGGGGTTCTTTGCTTTCATACCATTACAGTGCCAGATTCTAAACAGTTAAACATAGGCATGTATGCAAGATTCACGGAGCAGAGAAAATGAAATTTCAGACCATTTATCAACAGCAGAAGTAACATTGGAGCTTCCTCCATTATAACTCTATCTAATCTGGTTTATTGTAACATCTGAGGGAAGAAGACTGTGCTTTATTAAACCAATAGCTCTCATTCACTTCATCACATCTGCTCTTTCTGAAGAAAAAATAAAAAATAAATAAATACAAGGTTATTAAGAGTAGCCCTCCATTATAAAAAGCATACGTTACAGACACTTACAATAGAATGAAAAATGGCAAAAGAAAATGTCTTCATATGGAAGCAATCCATCTGGATACACCTAGATATGGTATAGAGGGATTTCCAGTGCTATTAAAAAGGTTATCCCTAGTACAAGATATTAAAAATATGCCTCATATGATTTAGGGATTTTAAACATCTCCCATGATTTCACTAAGAGGAAGGAAAAAAAAAAAAAAACAAGTGGGGAAAACAGAAGAGCATCACATTCAGAAACATTCCTTCCTAGCTTCACATTTTTCCTCTTTCCAATATTGACAAGAAAACGCATTGGACACAAGCTCATGCCTGTCAGATGTGATCATACGCTAAAACAAATGACACCATTTGCTAATTTCCCCACCACATGGGTTTGTGTGTGTGTCTGGCTGTTGCGTGTCTGGGAAGTTTGAAATCAGGAGTTTTTCTTATCTGTTGAGCTCCACACAGTGCTATAGGAAATTTTCTTACTGGGGCTGATTCTGCATGCAGTCACCTCACTGTTAATCCTGAGCCGTTTCACTGATTTTAATACAGTACTTCACTAATTACGAGAATAGCTGGAATATTGAGTTATTATTACTGACTCTGTAAATATTATCAGCCACAACTCTTCACTATTGTACACAGTCTCTTTTGGTATCCTCTTCCAAACATGGCGCTAGTCAGGTAAAATGTCCTCTGCCTAATATTTGGTCTTTATAGGATTGGCCCATTAATGAGAATATATTTATTGTATTTTTCAAGGATAAAGAATCCCAAATATTGATTCTGAGTTTGTGTGTTTGCTATTAAGAAATACTTTATTTAGTCTATCTTCTCAAATCTTTTTTTCAATATACATAGGTTGCTCCAAAAGTAATGCCTCCTATTTATTTCCATGGAAACTACGACAGATACAAAGAGCACAATAACATTGTTTGATAGAACAAATTCTCAGCTACAAAAAACCATTTTTCACTGTAGCTATCACTGTTAGCTATGCATTTTTGCCTGTGATGAACAACAGCCTGCATGTTGCGATCATAGAGGTGACCCACTGTTTCACAGCTGTTTTGATGGCATCGTTATTAAGAAAATGTTGCCCACACAGTCCAGCTTTCACTGTGTTAAAATCCACTGCTTGATCTACATAAATGTTCAGTAAGCATCAGTGAATGTCATTGGGTGCCATTTTTTCAACATGGAGGAATTCACAGACATACCTTTGCTTCATACTCACTTCCATGTCTGAAGCCCTTCTGTCAGATTGCCCCTCTGCTGCTGCCTGTCACATGACAACAATATGTAACAGAATGTTGGTGGGAAGGTTCAACCTCTGCTACTGTACCACCAACATCTGCGCCTGACATCATGGCCCAACATAAAAGAATAGGAGGCATGACTTTTGGAGCATCTCTCATTGTCAAAAAACAAACAAACAAAAAACCCAAGCCCAAAGCCCAAGTAAAAAGCTCCAAACTTTCATTTTTTGAACTGGCAACTATGTCTACTCCACCTGCAAATGTAAATGAGCAAAATGAGCATTGGGCATGACTTCAGTACAAGTCATATATCATGTTCTAACTATTGAAAGCAATGTTCTATAAATCTCTATAGCTATATCCATAGATTTGAGTAATTTACCATATTTCCTTCAAAATGCCAATCACTGACTATGTCTGTAGTAAATTTGGTTCTTAGTACAATAAATAAAATTAATGTTCTTGTATTAAGAAGAGTTACTGTAAATTATTGCTCCCTCTTTCACGACTATTGCTTTAGCAGTGGTGTAGGAAATGAAGTCGTTTTGGGGAGTAGGAAACAGCAAGAGTTGCAGAGCACTTTTGAAACTCAAGTTTAAGCTGATCTCAGCCTGCCTCTGTGTTCGTCATTTCAAGGTCTGCTGCAGGTGGTCTTCACACAGAAGCTCAAAAGAGGCCACTTGTGCCAAAACTTGGAGCTGGGAGGGATGTGATGGAGCATTCACAAGGAACAATAAAGCTTTCATGCTACAGAGAAAGTGAAGAACCAAGCTGAGCAACTTGTAAAGGTGTTAAAAAGTAGAACATAAAAATATGTAAATAGTTTAAAAGGCACATAAGAACAGGAAGAAGAGGCTTTGATTTTGGTACAAGGACTGAAGTTGGAGATAACATTCAGAAAAGACATTGCTAAATTGGTTTTGTTCTACTGAAGTGTTTGTGAAATAAAAGAATCCAGTCCAGCTGAAATGGCATTGTCAGTATTGACAATTTTTCCCAGTTCTATCTTTCTGAAATTCATTTTTAATTTTTATTGCACCCTCAGCTTTCTAATTCCTCATTTTTTCTGGTCCCATGACTTTCTCAAAAAGTTTGGCTTTCTACCCTGCTGGAACTTAAAACTGAGGGTGAAATCTTGGCACTGCCGAAGTTAATATAAGTTTGGCCTCTGCAGTGAGGTCTGGATTTTACATAGATGTTTAAGTTCTGTGGGAGAATTCATGTCTTCACTCAGGCGTTTGGCAGTTAGGTATTAAAGTCTCTTTCTTTCCACTGACATACAAGAAGCCAGTTTATTATTTCAGATTAGGCAGTTACCCTGAATTATAAAGTATTGTTATTATTATTTTACTCTGAATTTCAATAGTTAAGTCTTTAAGGAGGAGCTATGAGTGAACTGTTGCTGCGTCTTCCAAGCACTGTGAAAACCTGGGCTAAAGGAAGGACTAATCCATCTAGACATGAAGGACGTGTTGAAAGAAGAGAAGTAGCCTAGGAAAAGAGTAAATAATATTGTGGCGAGAAATATCAAACAATTTTTATGACTGGAAGGAGCTGAAGTTAGTGAAAATGATGAATATCCTACTAGAAAATGTCTTCATTTAATTGTATTTGCTGTGCTTCCCCAAAAAGGCCCTGTCAAATTGTGGTAGAGGCAAATAGAGTCAGGAGATCTCATGTTGCATAGAAGCAAATTGTTCAGAAAACTGTTCACTTTCAGACAAACTGTGTTTGAAGATGATGGTTGGGTCTTTGCCAACATCTCCTGGATGGACAGTTTGTTGCTCCTCCACTCTGTGGTTAAGTTCGGAGTCACGCTGTATCTCAGAACAGAATGAGAAATCAGATTTTGTAACTCACTTTTTCAGAGTAAAAACTACTTACTACATCCTCTTAGTGCATCAGATTAGATTTTGTTCCACAGGTATGGTTCACTGAGGCAAAGCAAATGTTACTCATGCACTGGAAGCTTACCATTAGCTTAGATTTTTGTGGAACTGGAGTATAATTCTGTTGTCTTTTCAGCATTGTCTTTTTCTTTTCATTTAAAAC
Source organism: Numida meleagris (assembly GCF_002078875.1). Classification (NCBI taxonomy): domain Eukaryota; kingdom Metazoa; phylum Chordata; class Aves; order Galliformes; family Numididae; genus Numida; species Numida meleagris. The sequence goes on from NC_034411.1 coordinate 103,110,592, forward strand.
AAATTTGCAATTAATCAGTATAAAAAGAACATGGCAGTCGATATTCCCTATGACAAAACTAATGAATTTTCCTGTAGAAGTTGTCTGTGGCTGAGTTTGCTTTTAAACAGTCACTGATGTAAGTAGCATGTGTAATGCCATTTCAAGGTGAAAGATTCACAGCAGTTCAACGAGTTCTCTAAGCATGATCATTAGAACAAGTAGATGAATGAAAGACCAACAGTGACATTCATCCAGTTTTAATGGAACCTTAATGCTGCTTTGACAGAACCACAGAATAATAGAACATTCTGAGCTGGAAGGGATCCACACAGACAACTGAGTCCAACTCCTGTCGCCACACAGCACTACACAAAATTCAAACCCCGTGTCTGAGAGCAGTGTCCAAACATTCCTTGAACTCTGGTAGCTCGAGGCTGTGCCCACTGCCCTGGGCAGCTTGTTCCATGCCCACTGCCCTCTGGTGCAGATCCTTTCCCTAACCCCCACCTGGCCCTCCCCTGACAGAGCTCCATGCTGTTCCCTCGGGCCCTGTCGCTGTCACAGAGAGCAGAGCTCAGCGCTGTCCCTCCGCTCCCTGTGAGGAGCTGCAGCCGCCATGAGGCCTCCCCTCAGCCACTCTGCTCTGCGCTGAGCAAACCCATGGACTTCACCTACTTCCCTCCAGACCCTTCTTCATCTTTGTAGCCCTCCTCTGGATGCTCTGTAATAGTTTCACATCTTTTTATATTATAGCACCCAAAACTGCACGTTAGAGAGACTGCCTACACAAAGCTTGAAGTTCAGTAATGGGGAAAGCCCATAATATTTGTAAGCCTCAGAGACAATGCTGTTGGCATCTTCAGATGCTATCATTGCAATGGTGTAGTATAGCTGAGCGACCAAAAACTAACTGTGCATTGTCAACATTATAGAGTACTTCACTGAGTCTTTCATAGGGCCAAACGAATCTGGTTGAGATATTTGGAGCACTCCAAAATGAGTCGTTTTATTGTTTCTGCACAAGAAGTCATCAAATGGAGTCACACAAAGGAGCTGATTGCGATACCAAGGTTGTGGGTTTGAAAATGTTCAGTCTATTCTGTAACCAAGATAGAATTCACTCTTTCACTGCCTAGGTTGTAACAGCTTCTGAAGTTTGGCAGAGCTCATTATGGACCTGAATCCACTTCAGTTTAATGCATTTGTGAATCTGTAACTACCATTAGAACTAAGTGGGCATGGGATTTCAATACATGTAAATAGTTGCTGCTGCACAATGATATGTGTTTAAAAAAGGTACAGAGTACTTGTAGGGCTGGTGGAAGCATTTGTTATGCATTTAACAGTGCCTGAAAAGGTAGAAGTGGAAGGCAAAAGCATCGTTATGCTTCGTAACATAATGTGAGAGGCTGTGACATTCTGCTACTACAAAGAAAAAGCCTTGGTTACTGAACGCTGCTCTGGCTAGAAAAATTGACATCCTCACCAGCTATATCATGGCTGATCTACACTGTCTTCTTTTCTCATGAAAGTCATACATTCTCACAAGTGCAGATGGCCGTGCAGACATATATGCTTATACTGGCTTATTGCCCTGTCATGTAGGAAGGGGAGTGTAGAAGAATGATTTGAAACACTTTATATGCCTGTGTGCGTGCCAGCCTATCTATATAATGTTCCTTACGGTGTGAAAACTACACCCTGAATTCCTCACAAAGGAATCCATTTATGTAGAGTTCAGTAGAGCCATTTAACTGAGGCACTAGTAGAGGATCAGAATATCACAACTGTTAAGAAGTATGAGGGCATCAGTGGAGAACCAGAGTGAAAGTAAGGACAGTAATTGGTTACGGCCCCTAGCAGGCATGCCATCACCCCTGCTCTGCCTACAGTAATGGGTACTGGTTGTCCTTACAGTTTTGCACACTAAATTTCCCTTCTGGGACTGAAACTTTATCTGACAGCACTGTGTGGAAGCTGTATGACAGCTTCGCTTTCCCCTTCTACAGCCAGCCTCTTCTGTTTGTGTGGGAAACAAACCGGTTCTGTGGAAAATGCCTAAATCTGTGCGTCAGGTCCAAGCTGGAGCACATTAGCATACCTCCATTAGTGTTAATTGGAGTTTAGACAAGCTGAAGGTCAAATGAAACAAGTATTGCACACCCAGAACAAAGAAAGAGAAACAGCAGGGCAGGTGTATTTTTTGAAAATTTTCCAAGTTATTAAATAAACAAATTTTAATTGGTGTCCTTTTAAATTTGACAGCTTTGCTTGATAACCCAAGAACTTTGTAGTAGTGCATAGGGTCAACGGATCACATTGTTCTGGTAACTTTTTAAGCTATTTCTCTTTGTGAATGAACAGATATGACATAAGGGTCCCGTACCCAACTATACTGAAAGAGATTTCAAATATCCTCTTCCCTTGCTCCTGTAGGACCTCAAGAGAATAGTGTGCTCACATTGCATGGCATCCTACAAAGGACACTATAAAAAATTCTTCAAGTCAGATCTGTGTCAGTTGTGTTACCCATGTGAGCTAAGAGATAGCACTGAAAAGAGTGCTTCAGTCTTCAGTCAATGAATGGAAGTTCTGTCCTATAAAAGTCATTTCAGGCATTACTCTGTGTGAGATACTTGTCTTGCTTCTACACTGAACACTGACAGAGACGTTTTCAAGTTGCACACATTTGTGCCACAAGTTTTTAAATAACAGATGAAACTGAGCATTTCTAAAGTAGACATATAGGTTGTGTCCCCTCTATCATCCCTGAGATGTGCCAGTTATACACATCCTGTCACACGCTTTTGCTAATGGATTAGCTAATAGCATGGATAGACAACTGCAGAAACAATTGAAGCACTTAGGCTCTTTAATGTTATCTTCTTGCTGATTGATGTTATCTCTTCAAACCTCTTTTAAATGATGAAACAGCTAGGATTACAAAATAAAGCTACTTCTGGCTTCCAGGACTATTCTACTCACCTAGTTCTTGTAACTGTAGATTTGCATTATACATGCCTAAGACACGTATCATAGACATATATTTCCATTTTATGAATTATTTTATATATATAGTTCTCTAGATATAGTAAACTATATAAAAAATAGACTGTTCAGTCTGACAAAAAAGCACCACCTGTTGAACAAGGCCAGGAAACATTTCATGCTCTCCTAGCTCTCTTGCCTTTCTGCAAATATTACCATATGTGTTCAGATCTGCAGGTTCCTCTTTGTGCTTAAGTTTTGGATTGGACGAATATAGTACATATGAAGCTAAAAAGCCTTGGCTTCTATGAATCTTATTCCTTTAGCTTTAAAGGAATTCCTTTCCTCTCAGAGTAGCACAGTCTGTTGCAGTTTTGCTGTCATACTCACCAGTCCATAGTGAAAACTGAATGAGCTAAGGTATTTCACAAAATCCAAAAAATGCCCCTCGGATTCATCTCTTGCAAGCATTTTTGCTGGTGTGATACTAAATTTCCAATTTATAGGAATTCTGCCTCCAAAATATGTTAAGCTGTTGATTACTTAAGTACACCATCAGTGTTATCTGTCTGAATTGGACAAATACAAATAAACTTTCAGGGAATAAACATGATCAAATAATGTGTTTCCTAAGCACTGAAGCAAAGTGAAGCCTTTTTATGGATAATTATTAGAGAGAAACTTATACTCACCAAAAATTGAAGTACAATGCAAAACTGAGCTGAGATGTATTAAACGGCTGCGTATTTTATATATTGAACCACAGAACATTCTGTGAAACAATGGTGCTCTCTTTAACGAAACTCTATTAGAAAGAAAGAGACCTGTCAAGGGAACTCATTTTTCAATCCAGTTAGATTCTGTATTTAACATATTCCCACTTTGTATATTTTTCTGTGGTAGCTGCTAAGTAAAGTATATATACTCTTGAATATTTGCTTACTTCTGGAATGGGAAATTTCCACACAATTTAGTGATTTAAGAACTGATTCTAATGTAATGAAAAAACCTCTGGGAATACTTAGTGTTACTCAATCTGTGGAACAGACCTTGTTCATTTAGGGCACCATTCAGTTCCCAGAGTCTTCCCATGGATTCCAAAGGGGCTGAACTGCACCCCTCAGCCACCAGCATATCAGCCCAATATTCAGACTTCATTAGATCTTCTGAAGAACATCTCTGGGAGTTGATCACCCTTCAGTTATCATTCACTCAGTCATTCTTTCCTGAACTAGTCAAAATTCAGAAAGAAGCACAAGGAGGCTGAAATAGGTCATCATGTTCCTTGACGAGGTACAGTGTATCTGAGCTGCTGCAACTGACTGTGAACATACTGTTAACACGCGGAGAGTGCAGCGTGATGCAAGCTGGCTGTCATGGGAAGAACAATTAAAGATAAATCATGCTACATTTTCAATAGGGAAGAGTGCATGCATGGAGAATGGCAGCATCTCCAGTGACTCATCTCAACTTGTTGACTAACTACAGACATCAGGCACTGAAGCACCTTGTGGCCTCACAGTGCTCTGCTGGCAAGTCATGCAGGTAATCAATCACTCCTTAGAAGATTATGAAAAAGATACTCCACATTACAACTCAAATTCACACAAATTCTGGTAATCAGATATCGACCAATATGAACAATCGTGCAATACTTCTGAATAGCAAAATTTTGATTAAGATCTTGCAAGCCAAAGTGCAAGCGAAGTTCATAAATTTCTTCCCAATTACAGTTTCAATGGGTAGCAGTATCTTATAAATTATAGTCTACCAATCAGAGAATTACAGAATAGTTTAGGAGATCATCTGATCCAATACATACTGGGAGCAGTGCTGAATCCAAAGCTAGACTTTTCTGCTCAGTGATGAATATATCCACAGATGGATATATAGCATGATATTTATGGTCTTTGTTTTAGTCAACATTTATTATAAATTGGCATTGCTTTCTAAAATCTTAGCCTGTTAGATAAAATCACTCCCTTTAGCCTCTGAACTGTAACTTAGAGTTCAACACAGAAAGTGATACAGGATTTCATTTAAAGATTTTTTTTTTCTGAATGATTGAAATTAATCATGCCTTTGAAACCCAAACTCACAAACAGAATTCCAACCTGAGTAGAGTGTTATAGATTATTTTAATAGTAGAAAGTGCAGAAAAGTTGTAAAGTGCAAGGTTCAAATCACTGCACAAGATAAATTAGTCTTTTTTTTCTTTGACCAAGTAAATCAGCAACTTTGCTACTCCACTCTCCTTTTTTTTTTAACAGAAACCTCTTCCTCTTCCATACTCAGAAAAAAAGAGACAGAAGTATCTACATTTCTTTTTTTTAACCTACTATACATGTGTTGTTAACAAAGTCATAGAATCTTAGTATCATTTGAGTTGGAAGGAACCTTTGAAGGCCATCTAGTCCAACTCCCCTGCAAAGAACAGGGACACCTACACCTCGATCAAGTTGCTCAGAGCCCTGTCCAGGGATGAGGCATCCACTGCCTCTCTGGACAACCTGTACCAGTGCTTTACTATCCTCACTGCAAAAAACTTTTTGCTGTTATCTAATCTAAATCACCTGTATTTTAGTTTGAAATGATTTTCCCTTGTCCTATCAATCACAATGAATCCTGCTAAAGAGTCTGTCCCCTTCCTTCTCACAACCCTCCTTTAGATACTGAAAGGCCGCTATCGGGTTCTCAACTTGTCCTCATAGGGGAGTTGTTTCATCCCTTCTCTCCTGTACTGAGGACTCCACATCTGGACGCAGTACTCCAGGTGAGGCCTCACCAGCGCAGAGTAGAAGGGCAGGATCACCTCCCTCGCCCTGCTGGCCATGCTGCTTTTGATGCAGCCCAGGATACGGTCAGCTTTCTGGGCCATGAGGGCAGATTACTGGCTCTTGTTCACTTTGCCATCCACCAGTACCCCCAGGTCTCTTTCGGCAGGACAGTGATCCATTCCTGCATCCCCAGCTTGTACTGATAGTGTGGGTAGCCATGACCAGGTCCAAGACCTTGCACCCCATTGTTGAAGTTCATGAGATTCTCCTGAGCCCACTGCTTATCCTGTCGACGTCTCTCTGAATGGCATCCTGTCCCTTGGGCATGTTGACTGCACCCCACAGCTTGGTGTCATCTGCAAACTGCTGAGGGTGTTCTTGATCCCACTGTTGATGTCACTGATGAAGATATTAAAGAGCATCAATCCCAGTACTGACCCCTGAGGGACACCACTTGTCACCGATCTCTATCCAGACATTGAGTCATCAAACACTACTATCTGGGTACAATCTCACAACCAGTTCCTCATTCATCAAACAGTCCACCCATCAAATCCATATCTTTCCAATTTAGAGAGAAGTATGTTCTGAGGAACTATGTCAAAGGCCTTACTGAAGTCCAGACAGATGACATGAGTCGCTCTTCCCTTGTCCACTGACACAGTTACACCATCATAGAAGGCCACTACATTGGTCGGGGAAGCTAGTAGCTGACAGTTTCACTTATGATTCCAGCTATCTTAACATTTTTGAAAAATGATAATGGAAAATTAGACAAAATTATCTGCAAATACCTCACAAAGTACTTGATTCAGAGTAAAGTGATTAGAAATACTGAAGGATATTTAATGAAAATCAGAAAGTGTCACTGATACCATTCAGCTACCCCTTCCAGGTTCTTGAAATCCTTGCTCTGTAAGTAGCACCAGACTTGGGTGCAAGCATGAGTAGTAAACCAAAGTAAAGCTGATGCTTTTTCTCAGTATCAAAAGTGCAAGATGCTACAATCTGTAGCTGGGAAATGTCATCTTTTGCTTTCTCTCCTGAGGCCAGAGCTGCTCTGTCTGTATAAGAGTCTTTCTCTTAAAACTTAACAGCAATGAAGATTCATAGCCTCTATTTTATGAAATATTCTATAAAATATGTATGAAATGTTCTGGCAATGTAAAGAGGTCACAAGACACCCATTATATTTATTTCAAGGTCTTTATACACTGGTATAGCAGGTGTAATAGTATAGCCTATGGTATGAATGAGAAAAACTGTAGTGGAGTCTAAAGCTTTTATGGAAAGAGAATGGGAAATGTCAGCATCTATAAATCCTGAATCACTCATTGCCTTTGCACAGAACTCTCTGACTGGCCCATTCCAGTACAACTGTACAAGCTACCTTGTACCTCAAGCACATCCTTTTGTTAAGTGTTCATCTAGGGATATTCGTAGTTGCAGAACAAAAAAGATTTTTTTCCAGCGGAATGCATGTAAAAGGGGGATAAGAAGAAAGGGAAAAAGGCATTTGTGAGACAGCTGCCCTACTCAACATTTTCTGGATGTGCTTATATTGGTTTCATTTATTTATACCTTTTCTGGAGCTGAGCACTTCACTGAAACATCTCATTCTCTTCACCACTTTATTTACAGAGAAAGATGAGACTGAAACCACTTGGTCCAATTTTGCTGAAATTTTTTTCTTAAGTGATTTTTCCTTAACTGTTTGTTTTCATTTGTCCTCAGCAGACTTGCAGAATGTAAGATGTTTTGTTGCCAGCAGCAAACTTGATTATCAGACAATGTGGCTATAGAGTGCAAATCTAGGAGAAGATAAATGAGCAATGCTCCTTGGGTTAGCCATTAAAATGGAATCGCCAGATGAGTACAGTGAAGAACAAGGCCAGCTCCTCTCACCTAGTTCATAGCAGTGAGTGCGAAGAACTGGCTGCAGCTTCTTTTTATTTTTTTTCCAGCTCTTGTTAGATGGTTAAGGGTTTAGAGCAAATTCAGCATCAGGAATTGAATCAAACACAGACAGACCTGGATTCATGCAATATGTAAGTGAAAGAGATGTGCAAGCCTCTGTCCCATCATATTCTTCACACTGGGAGTTACCATGCGAAGTGGATAATGAACAGATGCTAAGTTGTGGCTATGCTTCATTTACAGTTCTTTCTATTCCCTTTAAGGTTCTATATAGCTATTGCTTTGACATAACTTTCCTGAAGGGTGAATGGTAGGAGACCAAATTGTTCACCTAAATACACTATCTTTTAGTTATGATTACATGTCTGGGTGTGGTGGGCTGCCCCAGGTCAACAGCCAAACACGCACCCACCCACTTGCTCATTATTCCTCAGCAGGATGGAGAGAAAGTAGGAGTAAGGTAAAAAGACCCATAGATTAAGATAGCAATTTATTAGAGAAAGCAAAAGGTAAGTGTAGAAGCAAATGAAAAAGAGGAAATTTTCCTATCCACAGGCAGATATCCAGCCACTTCATCATGCATAATAATTGCTTGAGATGATGGATGCCATAACCACACGTCCCCCTTCCTCACTCTTCTCCTTTCTGAGAGCATTTACTATTGAGCAGTTTCACAAGGTTACTGAATATCCCTTTGGTCAGTTGTGGTCAGTTGTCTCCTCCCCACCTACTGACGTTGAGCCTTGCTTTTATTTAATGTCTACTATCTTTCTTACCTTCAGTGAAGCCAGATTGCAGCACTGTGATAATTCCTGACTTATACCATGGTTGGATGAAAAAAAAACAGCTTTAAAATATAGCAAACACCTGTCAGGAAAATATATGTATACATATGAGAAGGTGGATATAGCTACCTAACCACTGATGCTCATATTTCCAGCTCAGCCAAGCCCATTTCTAATCCTGCCAGAAATGTTTTTATCATAGCGTAGTTCACCTGTAGAGGCCATGAGTCTTCCACAGCAAGTTCTGTATGGGTATGAAGAATGTGGGCAAGGAGGCATGAAGTAGTCATTTCCAGCCCTGTCCAGGCCTAGGTGTATCTGGGTTCTGCTGACATGACAGCTTTATGCCAACTCTATTAGTACCTCTCAAACATGTGCTAGCAGCCAGATAGTTTAGATGCTGAGTAATTTTGGCAGCCTTGATTTAAATTGTAAATCCACATAAACATTATTTCTATTGGAGAAATAATGGTGTGAATGTAAAATGCATATTCCAGAAGAATTATAACTCTTGACATCTTTTTGCTGGCTGGCAAGTAGCATTTCTGACAGCATTGCTTCAGAAAGGATTTAAGTCACGCTTGTGGAGTGCTGAATCGTAAGAGAAGAGGGCAGCTGGAACTGACCTGTCTAGACGACTGATCTGGATGGGGTAGCCCTGTCTGGAGACATAAAACGCAGGATGCACAAGAAGAAGATCTCAATATTTAATCCTGGCAAACACCCCCAAATAAATTAGCTGTCAGTTTCCATATGAAAGGGTGACACAGTCGTCTTTGACTTGTCCAGGGGTCCATCTGTTGCTGTGGAAATGCAGAAACCTTACTGAGCAGCCTGTCCCACTCGTGGGAATGGCTCCCTTGCTACAGGTGGAGGACACCCCTAGTCTTTGTGGTTAAACCCTCCCATCCAGACACGGCTACTTTCAAACTGTCTGATAATTTATTAGCACTTAAATGCTGTTGAAAAACGCATAATTCATAGCTTTAGCACCTGAGTAAGTGTTAAATGGCTGGCAGGAGGGCTATCTGGGGGAACAGGGCTGGTGTTTAACACCTCGTTATCACTTTCCAGTGTCCTCTGGCTAGATAACTGAGAACTGCAATATGGAAAGCTTTCAGAAAGATTTTGGAAATATTATTACTTACCTACCAGAAAATTAAAATGTAGCAAGCCCTCTTTGCTGTCCTTTTGAAAGTGATGTCTTTTTCCCTGTTTTCTGGAAATAGAAATTGGCAGAGGGAGGGTAAGTTGCCGTGATGCAGAGCGGTGACAATCGTGTCTTTTTCTATAGAAGAGGGCATGACGCATTTACTGCAAAGCATGAAAACAAAATATTATATCCAGAAATGGTATCAAATAAGAAGAGGTACTCAGCAATGGCATATGACAAGTGGGTAGCAAAAGAATATGAAAAAGTAAAAGGGTGAGACAGCTTTCATGCCATCATCTTTGTCCTTCTTAGGCTTCGTGGGGAAGCCAGCTGGGTGACTTCACTCCAGAGTGCTTGGTCTGGGTGCAGGAGCTCAAAGATAATCCTGGAAGAGACTGCCAAGCCTACTGCTGTCACAGCAGTGACAGCATTTTATCAGCTCTGCTGATACAGTTATAAACTCTATAATGTGGCTAGAAATGATTTTTACTCCGGCATTTAAACACTGCTCCACTTGGAGATTAAAGTCCACCAAAGGTTTTTAAAGTTTTCTTTCTTCTTTTTCATTTTTTTTTCTTTCAACCTGAGTTCATTTATGGAGAATTTATATCCATTTATTTTTCTATCACATTTTCTTCAGCTTCAAGCATATTTCTTTTCCCAATGCCTGTGTCTCTCCTACAGATTTAAAGAATAATTGCATCTTTGCTCCTTCTCTACAGCTGGATGATCAGGTCTAGACTGCATGGTTTCTGATTGCGTCTTCCTATAAAAACAGACCTTGTTCCAGCCTACATTCATCTTTACTGAATGGAGATTCAGAAAGGTTTTCTGATAACCCAGTCGCACGTCTCTTCCCAGCAACATTACTGTTGTTCTCTACAGTCCTGCTGGAGCTATTCCTTGCTGTCTAGCATGCTATGTCAGGAAACAGTTACTGTGAAAAATTACCCAGAGAAATCAGAGGAAGAAGCTCCTGGAAGGACTGGTGGTCTGCTGGGATCCTGAGGAAATGAGCTGTAAGCTGGAAGGTTGGATGGCTCTTCTCTCACAGTGAAGATTTATGGGATAGGCAAGCTACCGATTAAAGGCAGCTGAAAAGGGGATTATCGACAGTAAGGAACCAGTTCATGGATGATGTTTTCAGCAAGAGACTTTCTGAAGCAAAGGGATAATTAAATATGTAATATAGAAAGTCATTGTGATGGTATAACAGGAGCTTTACCACGAAGGAGGTGGAAATATTTTTAGCACCATGCTGTGTAGGTCACACACCTGTGATCAGTAATTTCCATAATTATCCCCCCCAGTAGACCCTGTGGTAATGGGACAACTTGGGGTCTAGATCTTGCCAATTTTATGCTAAAGACTCCAGATGTTGCTTCAGGGAGAGAGGGCCTCTCTAGGGGCAACTGCAATGGTAAATCTTCGGAACGTCAAAATCAGCCCTCAAACACGGGTGGCAGCTTGTATCTTAGTCAGAATAAAGCAGAGACCCATGTGATGATGTCAGGCAGTGCAGTTTTACTTAGTGCACGTAGTTCTCATTCCACCTCAAAATGACTTTTCTGAAACCTAGATTTTTATGCATTTTATTATGGAGGGCACAGTATACAAGTAGCCGCTATGTAAAACTGAACAACAGGTCGGAAGAAAGATGATGCTGTAACTAAATCATGCAGCAATACTGACACTTCTTAGTCTGCAAGTTGGAGGCTATAGTGCTGAATCCTAACGTTTCCATTTAGGCTGGTGTTTGACAGCATTAGAAAAAATGGTGATGTCAAAAGGACTACTGTTCCTGCAGCTGACAAGGAAACCATTTTATATAATTGTTTCAGCCTACAGCGGAGGGTAATTCCTTTGGACATTGCTGGGTTTTATTTTTGTAAAGAGTGAATAAATTATCTCAGTCCCCTGGATCAGAGGATGTTAAGTTCAAATCCTGTTGCTGGAATAATCACTACAAAATAGTTCAGTGTTGATTCTGCAATTTGTGGGTAGTTTTGGTGGGAAAGGCATTTTTCCAAGTTTGCTCTCTTGATGTGTTGAAATTACAGAAAAACTGAATTGTCAAAAGGGTGGCCAGGATAGTCAAAATGGCAATTGGCTGTAATATGTACCATAAAAGGAGACTACATTCAATAAAATACTACTCCACTGCTAGATTTTCAGCTCTACGAAAAGCCTACAACTTAACTAGATTTGGTCATTTTAATAATTCTTCAGGTGTCTCCTTTAGAAGTCCTAGGTAAAGAGCCCCTGTAAGTATTAGGAAATCTCACGTTTCATTTCTGCAGAATTTAAAGGTGTTCTCCTGTGAGGTTCTGCTTCACAGAAGGTTAGAAAAAATAACGGTTGCTTATGTTAAAACATCTGATCCCTATTACTATATTTAATATGGACTACTTTTATAATGTTCACATTTCTATAGGATTCCAACTTCAAATGTATTGAATTCTTATTTTCATATTATTTTGGACTAACCAGTTACTTGGGAAGTGAATGAGAGGTGCTTGTTAGTTTACATACAACATTATAAAGAAATTAAAGAATCAATAACATGGTACAAAAGCAGAGAAATAATGATAATAAAAATCCCTGCCTGTCTAATGATTGAGGGTGTTGATACCATGAAAATGTTTCTTTTTGTATTGTTCTAGTCTGTTTGTCTGCTTCCCTGAAGAATCAAAAAGATATTTTTGGTTTTTAAGAGGTTGGTGAGGTTTTAATAGATTTCTCTCATGTGCTTTATTACAAGAACTACTGATCCTCACAACTCTGAGATCACTGCTGTAAACCAAGAGCTGACCCTTTCTGCCACTGTGCACCCAGCACATGCAGATGGCACAGCAAATGAAATGCAAGTTCGTTTCATATGTGAACTTGTTTCCTTTTTCTTGGGGAAAAAATTTCTTAAATAAGATATAAAAAATTGATGTGAGATTTCCTTTTGTCCAGCTCATAAGAATATGGAAATAAACCTCTGGCGCATGAATTAATGCTTGCTGACAAAATGATGTCTGCTGGGCTACAATTAGAATCATTGAGATTGGAAAAAACCTCTAAGATCATCTAGTCCAACCGTCCACCTACCACCAGTATTGCCCACTACACCACGTCCCTCAGTGCCACATCTACCCTTTTCGTGAACATCTCTAGGGACAGTAACTCCACCAACTCCCTGGGCAGCCTGTGCCAATGCCCAGTCACTCTTTCTGAGAAGGAATTCTTCCTATTATCCAACCTGAACTTCTCCTGGTGCAACTTGAGGCCATTCTCTCTTGTACTGTTGCTGTTGTCTGGGAGAAAAGGCCTACCCCCACCTCGCCACAACCTCCTTTCAGGGAGTTGCAGAGAGCGATAAGGTCTTCCCTGAGCCAAGATCTTAGTTATCCGCCATCTTGTGTCCATCCATCAAAACAAGCATGGTGTACTTAGATTAATTTTGCTTTGTATCTTGAAGGACCGGGAACTGGCTACATGTTGCTTACTAATATTAGCAGTTTTTTAATATCATAACAAAATGGCTCTTTAGCATCTTATTAATTTGGCTGGTTTTATGCTGAGTGTTTCTTTCATGGGCAGCCCCTTCTCAGCAACCTGCAAGACCAATGTCAGTTCTAACAACAGAGGAGTCATATAGATTTGAGTGGTGAGTAGTTAACTGTTTTGTTATGATTGTGTCTAATTACTATTCAAGCTCTGCTACTTCACAGGGATTTCACTCTTAGGGTCTCTAAACAGAAATCTGTTAGTTTTGGCAGCCTGTGGTCTGCTGTGTAACATTCATCAGTGTCTTTCGCTGGAGTTTCAAAGGCAACACTTACATGTAATGGTTTTGCTGTGAAACAAAACAGAGAATGAGTATTGTGGTGTTGAAAACACATTTCACAGAGTTGTTACAGGTCTTCTGGAAGGCTGCCCTTTATTTAATTAATCTTTCTGCATTTTGTTGTTGCGTTTTCCCTCACCATTTTATTATTCTCTGAAGGACTCAGTCCCCAGAGCCTGCTGCAGGGAAAGGTCTGCTGGATTAGATGTGGTGCCTTCCACCTGGTGCATTTCCATTAGCCCTTCATGATTAGCAGTGTGGTGTGCAGGCCTACTGTGAACGATCAAATGATCTGTTTTCTTTTCCCTTGAGGTGAACCGCATTCGCTTGTACAAGAAAGCAAAACCACCTCAGCAGACCTGCAAAGCAGCCTACTGCTTTGGAGAGGGCTCTAATAGGCACTGATGTAAAACCCTGACCCCTGTTAATGTGATTCTATTGCCATGAAGCCTTTTTTAGACATTTATTTATTAGACATGTATTTATTATATAAGTAGGTGATGCCAGCATGCTCTGCTGGATTAAAGCTTGTTGAGTTAAATAATTATTCTAGAAAGATTTATTTTCCTCTGAATGTAATTACACACCAGCCTGGTGAAATGAGCGCAGTGGAAAATCTCACTCCATTGCTTTGATGGACTAAACTGGTGCCATCCACACTCAGCAGACAAGGGCTTAAGAAACTGGGACTTTTTCATAACGTCACTGCATGACAGCTTAGGTGTTAAGTAATTTCTGTGGTAGACAAACACCTGGAAGCGAAGAAGCAGTTTGTCTTTGGCAGAGCTCTGGCTGAACTCATTGTCCAGCCTGGGATCTATCCAGACAGCTCATGGCTTTGGCTACATCTAAATAAACAGCTTTGAATGCTGGCTTAGAGATATTAATGGGTTTCTTGCATCATTTATGACTGTGTGTAGTGGCAATTGTGCTCCAACAAATCCACCGCGTAAATCAGGTGTGTATTTTGGCATGGTCAACCCTGTGTGGAAGAGAGCTTTTAAGTAAGGAAAAGAAAAGTTGCCTCATAAATGTCAATCGGATATTCCATCAGACTCCAGGAGAATATGACAGAGTTACCATCCATGAATGCAGATGAATGATTAGAATCTGAGTGTACACTCAAAATGATCTTTCATCATCATTACAACTTAGTCTGAGGGAATAAAAATGAAGTTCCCATCACGTTCTTTTATTATATATAGGGTTTATATACATCTATATGTGCATAGCTGTCACCTGAGAATCTAACTGCAGTTTATTTGAAATGTTTGATACATGATATATCTTCTAGTTGGTTTAAGTTCTATTTGCGTGCCAGATAAGTGTTGAATATAGCTGTAGAGTGAGATTGAAAAAAAATGAAAAACTGCGAAGGAGAAAGAATGTCATAATTTTCGTATCTGTTGGCTGTGTAACCTCATTACTGTAAGTGCAAAGATGGAGGAGTGGTATTGTATGAACAAGCAGGCAGTGATGCTTAAGTAGCTAATGAGTTGGTGGGCCACACTTCAGGGTCACATGATCATGGTCTCTGGTTTCTTCAGAAGGTGGTTTGGACCAGGAGTTTGACCTAGATTGCTTTGACTTCACTAACTG
The DNA here is from genome assembly GCF_002078875.1 of Numida meleagris. Lineage (NCBI taxonomy): Eukaryota > Metazoa > Chordata > Aves > Galliformes > Numididae > Numida > Numida meleagris. The sequence continues at coordinate 103,125,628 of NC_034411.1, forward strand.
GAAAAATTTGTCTTAATTCAAGAATGATAAAGGGATTCTAAAAAGATCATTAATAGTTGTTAGAGGTAAATGTCTTGTGTAACTCTACAAATTCTGCAGAAACTGGTACATGTATAGGACTTCAGTCTTTGCCTTCACAAAATAGTTTATGAATGTTCAGGCCTCTGAAATAACTGCACAATGAGAAACCAGGTCCTTTTTTATACATACATTGCTCCAGAAGTAATGCCTCCTATTTATTTCCATGGAAACTACAGCACATACAAAGGCAACAATACCATTAATTGATAGAACAAATTCTCAGCTGCAAAACAAAACAGTTTTTCAGCATAGTCACCACCATTGGCTGTACATTTTTGCCAGTGATGAACAAGTGCCTGCATGCCGTGCTAGTAAAAATCTGTACCTGTGGAGGTGACCCACTGTCACCATTGCTGAAACACACCACCCAGTGCCTCACTGCACTCACATCCACTGTTTGGTCTCCAGAAATGTTCAGCAAGCATCGACAAATGTCAGTGGATGCCATTTTTCTTCATGGAGGAGTTCAGGTTCCACCCCTTTGCTTCATACTTGCTTCCATGTCAGACACCACTTTGTGTCAGAGTGCCCCTCTGCTGCCATCTGTCCCGTGGCAGCAAATGTAATGAGATATTGGTGGGAAGGTTCAACCTCTACTGCCATACCGCCAACATCTGCCTCTGATGTCATGGGCCAACATAAAAAAATAAGAGGCAGTACTTTCTGACAAAGATCCGGCTCATGTTGAGACTTTTCCACTGTGGAAGCCTACATCTCTCTTTGTCACCATTTTTTTTTTCCACTAACTCAAAATTTTTGAAGTCTGGCTCTCTTTACATAACCAAGGCAGCTATTGTCTGTAATTAGGACAGATTCTACCCTAGTATTTGCTTCCTGCTCAGCACTGGGTCTCCTAGCTTGTCCTCCTTCTCTTTTTCTGGGACTTGCACAGTGAGGGAACACAACTGATATTGGTTATGACATGATGAAGTATGTCAGTCCATGGAGTGCTTTTGCCTGAGAAAGAAAGAATGACATCTGGACATCATTCACTGGTTTTATACCCACATTGTTCTTCTCAGAACACTTCTGGTCTCTGGACAAATGTTCATTTTTATATGCTGAAGGGAGACTGGACTTCACATGTTCAATAATCTGTCAGAGACCTGGCTTTTCAGTGCTGAGAGGTTAAAAAAAAAAAACCACAAATGTGAATCCAGAGTAAAGGAAGCAGAAAATGCACACATACGTGGGTGTGAGGTGAGGTCCTGGACACACAGGACTGCAGGACAGTCATGGAATCATGTTCAAGATCAATTTATTGTGGCCTAAAATATCACCTTGTATCAACTAATCTATGGTAAGTAGCTAGAAATGTACTTGTATCCTGGGGCACGCATGTATGGGACTAGTGAAATTTCATAGCCTTGTGTATGCCATGGTCTAAGAGCTGGCACACAAGGCAGTTACTGCTCTGTTGCACAACAATGTGTGATTCTTTGGTATGCTTGATTGTATGCATGAGGTCTCAGCTGTGTTCTCTGCTAGTAATATCTGGATGTACTTAAAGATAGCAGCTTTTGAGATTGTAAGAACAATTTGTAAGTATTCTGATTTCAAGCACTCACTCCCTTTACTATCTAAATTGGAAATTTTGAAATGCGGTTGACATTTCAAATACTTCTCTGAGTTCTGCAGCCTAGATCCATCCTCCATATTTAGACTATTTTAACAGCTAGAAGCCTCTTGACTTCCAATATGTGATGAAAAAAATCTCTTCCAAGGTGTGATTCAGATGGGCTACATCGTGCTCTGGAACTCCCACTCCATCCACTGGCTGCAGGAGAAACATAAAGATGTGTGGGCTCCTATTCTTGGTTCTTGGAGTTAAGTGTCTGAAATGAGATGGTCTGAATCTGAGTTACAGTAACAGAAAACAGGAGGGGAGAGAAATTTTGTAAATCAATGGACTTTTTCTGGATTTCTTCTTGTCTACCTTTAAAAAAAAATTTCAAAGCCACTTCATCAGTTTTATTGTGTTTTACTGGTTTGTAAATCAGGTTGTGAAAGGGACATTCCGGATGTTTGATGTCAGACTCTAGTCCAGTTCTTTAACCAGGTTATACCCAGCTTACCCAAATTGGATCTGTCTTCTTTGAGAATCAGAACTCCAAACCTTTATTAAGGACTAAAATATGTTTTTCTCTTTGTAAAAACATGAGCAAACACTCTATCAAAATAAATATTTTATGTAAATAAATCTGACTTTTCTGAAGATTTAATTTATCTACAAAATAGTACTTGGAGTGGTTCTCCCGTTATAGCTTCTAGTGGATCTATTATTATCTGTGTCTAACACACAAAAACACACACTGAAAAAAGGCCTACAAAACAAAAAACTTGTTTAAAAATAGCAACTTGACACACAGCCTGAAGTATCCTCCTGCAAACAATGCCCCAACAGGCGCCATAATTTCTAAGGTCTTAGCCATGGCAAGCAGAACTTTTAAGTTATACTCTACTATTTGTCAGCCATTAAACAAAGCCAGCATGTATTGCCCTAGCTGAAAGGAAATCCAACACTCACAGAGTGCCTTTCACAAAGCCCCCACCAAGAAATGAGTCATTTGGGGACCCGCCACTGTCTGTGGAAGCTCATAAAACACGAGCTCTGCCATTTGGTGGCTTCATTTGAAAACGACTGACTTGTGTTTCTTTCTCACTGAATGGCAACGTAAACTGCCAACACAGAGTGTGTCCACTTTAAAGGCCGTCTCGCTCTCTAGTGTCTTGCCAGTTCTTGTAAAAGCCGAGTCTGTGTTATGAATAGGGCACCCCTCCGCAGACCCCAGGGTGGGATAAGCAGGTTTCTCTAAATGGCTCCAAGCAGCAAGGGGTAGGCTCCTCTGTGGGGAGAGCGGGGCATGTCTTCAGATGGACTCACTCTTTGACCTCCCACATTATTTATGAGGTCTATCGGGATCGCAGTCTTTGTGTTTGAATTTCAAATGAGGAGTGGGATGAGCAAATATATTTGCTTAGCATATGGCTATGAATAGTCATTAGAAAATAAACCTGTGGGAGGAGGCAAGATGGATGTCGTAAAAGCTGGAAAAGTTAGTTTGGGAGGGATATGCTTTTGTTTCTAGCTGTAATCACTTCTGATACAGATGGTGGTATGAATTTGGTGCCCAGCTGTGGCACTGAGTTCAGTGCCCTCTGAGTTCAGCAGCTCCACAGCTTAGTGAAACATTGCAAGGAATGGTTTGCCTGTGGAAGGGTGAAGTGTGAAAGTAGCCTCAACTGCTCAGCAGATTGTGATTTCTGCTTTATGCCTTTTGGCAGCCTCATGCTTTTTACTTTCTCTTACATTACCAACATACATAAAACTCAAGCCCCTGGATTTCTGACATATTAGCTGTTTTTCACAGAGGGGTTAGCCCAAGTTGAGTTGCTCAGGCTGCATTTACCTTCAGTACAGCATCACCTGTCTCCTGAGTAGACCCGAGGGACTCAGTTGTGTGAACTATCAGTGGGGATTGTTCAATGTTATTATTGCAAATCACCCCTGAGATCCTTCTCTCTGCTGTCCAGTGCCTTAAAGACCCTTGGCTCTCCCCATGCCTCTGTGCGTCTGAAGCACTAATGATGGGAGGACTTGGCTGGGCTGGCTTACATCAAGAGTTTTCTGTAAATGTCATACTGTTTTATTGTCATGCAGAGATACATTCCTTGTCATAGAAGCTCTGTTAACTGTGAGAAGTTTCTTTTACAAAACAGGTTTGATCTGAAAAGGTTATTAAAGTTTATAGACTTTCCACGATAAAATGTTGTTTCAAAGTCTTTTTTAATGATGGTTTTGCCTTCTTAACTTCATAAATTTCTGATCAACACTTAGGCTTTCTTTGTATCTACCTTTCATATTTTCACTCATCTTCCCCTAAATTTCCATTTCTTTGCTTTCCCTTACGGTAACATCTTGAAATCTGAAAGAGGAGTTTGATTGTGAAGAGAGCTGTACCGCTAAAAAAATTGTACTTTGCAGAGATACAGAATAAATCCAGTCTCTTTTTTACCCGCCCATTTGCACTTGCAGTGAGGAGTATTGAGAAAATCAGGTGAGGACAGGACAGAGTTGGCAGACTCGCTGCCATTCCAGCAGCCTCTTTCCAGCCTCACCATACAGCATGCTGCACCTTGTAGTGGGATCAGCAGTGCCAGAGCACAGTGGTATTTGGAGTACATGCAAATCTATGGTTGTTTCTATGACAAGAGGTAATGCCTTAAGTTGTTCAGGTTGGACATTAGGAAAAATTTCTTCTTCAAAAGGGCGGTGATGCGTTGGCATAGGCTGCCCAGGGAGGTGGTGGAGTCAGTGTCCCTGGAGTTCAAGAAACATGGAGATGTGGCACTGAGGGACGTGGCTAGTGGGCATGGTGGAGATAGATTGACAGTTGAACTCGATGATCTTAGAGGTCTTTTCCAACCTTAATGATTCTATAATTCTATGTTTTTTGCATCTGCTGGATGCAAAATTGCATTATGCACACCTTAAGAGATCACCTTTCACAGGATGGGACTGCATCAGTTTTGCTTGTCATCATTTTCTATTGATTTAGTCACAGTGGTATAAAATTGTTTATACTGCACTTCTTATTTAAGCATCTATTGTAAGTACTGTCCTATTATCATTCAGAGAAAAAAAACATGCATTTAATTCCAAGCTTGATTACAACTTTTCCCAAATAATGATCAGATGCCTTTTTTGACTTAAGTCCAGTTTTGGTGCTAAATAGAAGAAAGGGGATTAAGCCATTTGCAAACTGTTATTTTTAATCCATTTCTTGTGTCTTTGCTCTTTTTCCCTGTTTATATTTGCATCAAGGAGTGAGTCTAGATCATCAGAATATTCTCCTTTTGTCCACAAATCATGAATCTATTGGGTCTATTGTTTTTTGCTTTGGTTTCTGTCATGTTTAACTAGTTAGCCAAACCAGTGTTGGGAAAGGACTCTTTCAAATAATATTGAGCTGCTTCCCAAACTCACGTAAGAATTCAGTAGGAAGACTGTTAATTAAATGAGCTGCTAAATGAGCTAGCATTCAGTTCACAAAGAGGTGGCTCAGATGTAAGATACAGGCTATGACCTGTGCACAACATAATTCTGTGGTAATTATTAATACTCCCATTTTTCCCTGTACTGAAATACAAAAGGTTAAAATCACACATAAAACAATTAAAATTTTCTGATGAGAGCAGCATTTGTTGGAAAGTCTTGATCTTGAAGGAAGTATTAACAGACTGTGAGAAACTCCACATTACTGAACTTCATATCCGTGGACAGCTTCTGGTTGCATAATTGCAGGCTAGCTGCTGTGGTTTCAGATGAGGTGGCATTACCCCTGCTTCCTGTTCACTTGCATGCAATTTCACCATGACCTGCGCTTAATTGATACTTGGGTACGATCTTGTATCGCAGGACTTGTTTAAGGATGAGAAGCAATAAATGAACAGCATCACCATTTTCTTGCTCAGAGAAGGCAGAGTTGTGTGTGGATGTGGAGTCATGCCGTTATAATCCGAGGCAGAAAATCCTTTGCTATAGGATTTCCTGCTATGTAACTGAAATGTTTGCCTCCATTAAGGAATTCACTTCCACCAGGCACCAATCTATCCTTACATGCCAGACTGGCAGCTTCCTTTGTTGTTTTGAAGAGGCTGGAAATTCTTTCAGGATTTTTTTCAGACCTGTGGGACTAAGCCTACTATTTATTTACTTTCAGTTGTATCTTTGTGGGATACTGAAGGTTGAACAATGTCATTTCAAGAGCCCAATTCTCATTCTTCTTTTCTTCATTTCTTCTCACATGCTGCCAAGTCCTAACTGTGAGCCTCTTGCAGTAGGTGTTCTGTAAACATTGGCACTGTCCCTGTGCCAAAGAGTTTGCAGTTTAGCACAAAGACTTAGAGTCAGGGCAAGATTAAAGGAAAAAACTCAGAAGCAAATCACTTGGATGAGGTTGATATACATCATGTCAGTAAGTAACAACTGTTTGCTGAGGTGTTTTCAGTTCCTTTTCTGAATGCCACATTAATGGTTAAATTCAGGTTTTTTTCTTTCTTCCTCCCACACAAAATCCATTGACAGAAGTCTGTGGATGCTCGTCACATGGAGTATACAGTGGATAGACCCCTTGTAAAGAGGGTTTGGTCTTCTGACATCTTGTCAGAGGTTCAATCTGTCTCTCCAGCACAAATGATCTGGGCACTCATGATTGACTCCACAGCGATCGAACCTCCAAACATTTCTTGCTGACATATTACAAAAGGTTTATTCTATCCAAGTCCCATGTTCTTCTTTGGCATTTCCAGTGGAACATGGCATACTCCCAGCTGGCCAAGTAAGATACTTGACATGATGTAGAAGCAAGTCACGGAAGTTATTTTTCAGCCTTTCTCAAAAGAGTTGCTATGGGATGGCGGATGGTGAGCAGTCAGAGATTGGTAGGTTATGGAGAAAGCAAGCTTTTAAACTTACTTATGTCTACATGTACGTTCATATATGTTCATCCTGTAACGTCAGCATGTGATGGACACTCAGCCTAAAATGGAAGTCATGTCTTACTTTCATGTGAGTTCATTTTGTTCCAGCTTTCCTTCTGTGTTTGAATTCGTATGTGGCTCATTCTTTCTCATGCTTTCTCACTGCTTACTTCTTTCCTGGCCCTTAGCCTGACAAAAGAGATGGATATGTTCCTCAGTGGATAAATAGGAAGCACACTAAACTACAAAGCTGCAAGCATGGTGGGATGTATCTGAATGGCAGGGAAGCTTTCACCTTGGTCTTACTTTGCTCTGTCCAAGGCTGTTCTCAAATATTAATACTGACAATGCCTCATTGTGCAGATATGACAGTGTAGCCCACTGAGTGATTGGAGTTTTGCTGTGAGTATTAGAAAATATGTGGGAAGGAGACAATTTTACTTATCATATACAAGATATAAGATTTATGCTGTTTCTTCTTCCTGTACTTTTAGAAGATGAGTGCTAGTGTTTTGTTTTTTTTCCTCTAACAACTCGTAAGCTTTAAGTCATTCTTCATAAATGTGCTGGAAAGCAATACAAAATGAACAGAAATCAAGAACAATAAATAACATTATAGGGGTTTTAATCAAAACATGGTCATACTATTGCATAGAAGACAGAGCAGATAATCAAATATGTAGGTCACTCCAAAAGTAATGCATCCTATTTATTTTCATGGAAACTACAATACATACAAAGACCATAACGATGCTATATGAGAGAGGAAATTCTCAGCTACAAAACACTGTTTTTTAGCATGGTCTTCACCATTAGCCAGTGATGAACAAGAGCCTGCACTCTGCTCTCATAAAAACCTGCATCACCAGACATGACCCACTGCTGCTGTCGCCACTGCTGAAACACACCACCCACTGCCTCACTGTGCTCACATCTACTGTTTGGTCTCCAGAAATGCTCAGTGAGTGTTGATGAAGGTCAGTGGGTGCCATTTTATTCACATGGAGTAATTCAATGACACACCTTTTCTACATCTGCACTTGCATGTCAGACACCATTTTGTATGACTGCCTCTCTGCTGCCATCTGCAGCAGACACAGCAACAACATGTAATGGGATACTGGTGGGAAGGTTCAACCTCTGCTGCCATCCCACCAACATCCACCTCTGATGTCATGGGCTGACATAATAAAATAGGAGGCGTTACTTTCAGAGCAACCCTCGTAGGTAGATAATACTTCATCAGTAACACACTCACCAATACTCATAAAAATATAGGACTGAAAACCATTTTATAAGAGTGCTGCTAAAAATGAAGAAAAGTCTGCTCGTTTCTTGACTCCATATGTCTGTTTCTTGTATTAAAGAGTATGGAAACATTGTTTATGGATATTGCATAACCGTGAATGCCAAAAATAATAATCCTATTAAATTTAGTCCAAATAGCATGTAATGAGATTCAAAATGATATGTTAAATACACATTCTAATAATGAAACTCAAATTGCTTTACAAATAGCATAGGGAGAACATTAGCCTATTTTGATTCTAATAATTACTTGCATCCTGTGTTCCAAATCTATTCAATATGCTTTTCGTAAGAACAAATATTTGTTCTACTAATTGTTCTGCAATTCTCCTGGTTATTTTTAAAAGGCTAAAGGGCTTCACAAGACCAGCAGTTGTCTGTTAGAATAAGATCTGCTTGTTTTTTTTACTTTAATCATCTTACAGTATTTGAAGAAATTAGGTTCTCTAATACCTCTGTCTTTTGTCCAGATTTGAGTTGTCTGTGTTTTGTATACTATCATTAAACCACTTTTCAAGTGAATCCTTGCCAGACCAAACATAATCTTTCCTCGTAGGACATTCCAACCAAACCCCATGCAACCACTGTAGCCCTTTCTGGATTGTTGTGAGTTGTGGATTTCTGCTTTTTAGGCTAGGTACTACTATTCCTAGTTTATATTTTAATTCTTATCCAGCTATTAAGATATTATCGTCTTATCATATTATCAGCTAATAAGGAGCTATCGATATATTTTTGACTGCAGAAAAATGTAAACTCTCTATAAAGAGACCATATGGTTTAAATGTTTTGAAGTGTTGTTCTTAAATAGAGACAGAAAGACTATGAATGGGAAAGGAGCTCAGCTTTGGTTTACTTCTGGCTTCACACTGAAACAGCTGGGGTTCTCGGTGGGTATTAGAAATGGACCAGAATTGTATAAATGCTACTTTATCCACCCCTTGAAATATTTATTCAGGTTTCTTTCCTTAAGTTTTCTACAGATGTGAAGTCGATTAGTCTTCAGTCTTACTTCCACAATCTCAAAGACCCAGTGTGTGGCCCCCAACACATGGAAAGATGACCACTGTGCAAGATGCACAGGGGACTTTTCAGATCCGAAGCCAACAGTCTGTAAAATAAAGCACCGGGGGGAAGCATGTCTTCTTTCTATTGACAGTGAGATCAGGTTCAAGGAGAAGTTAAGCATGTGAGCTAGATAACAGGACAAAAGTCAGGCAGACTAAGCCTTATTATCTTCATTTTCTTCCGCGTTGCATTTGTATTTTATTCTTTAAAAAAAATATTCATTTTGTACCATGCAAAATGAGGTTTTCTGAAGACTGCTCTAAAACTGTGACTTTTTGATAACACCAACTCTTTCTAATTTTCCACTTAAAACAAAGAAGGGGAGAAACTGTTAGCAAAAGTGTAAGAATATCAAAAACATTTCATGTTTGAGTGGCGATTCCTCTTTTTTCCTTAGCTGAATTGCATGTAATTCTTTTCACATATATGGAATAGTCCTGGGTATCGAGTACAGCTGGGATTTCTGAATACAAATACAACCTGACTGCATACCATTGAAACAAAACTCAGTTGCTTGGAGAGTCTATTGGTGAATTCCTTAAGTCTCATTAATCACGTATGTGGTGACACTGGAGGGGGCTCTTTACTTTTTTATTTCTCATTTGTCTCTGATATTCCCTGTTTATTACAAAATCCCTTCCCTTGCTGGAATTATAAGCGGCTGTTTTCCAATACAGTTGTAGCCTTTCACTCCCAGGTGGAGCCACCGTGTGCGAGAGCTGCAGGTTTTGATGAATATCCTCATTGGTCACAGAGCAAAGAGACCATGACAGACCTTGGAGATACTTGACGGTGTGGCCCACCAGGGAGATGACAATTACAGATGGAGTTTGCTTATGCTGCTCGCACAATCCGATTCAGTTCCCCTCTGGCAGAACAAAGTCTGTCCCTCCTTTCTAGGAAGACTGGGGCTTCTCATCAGAAATAATATGCATGTTTAATTAGGAAATTTGTGAATTAATTTGCCCTCTTTGGAGCACAGATTCTCTCTTCCTATGTTGATGCCTACATCAAAATGTACAGGACAGTACAACCAAGCTGTGTTTGAAGGTTGTCATGCAACGTGTTAGCATGGGCACTGATGTGCACATTTTCTGTCTGCACTAAATGTGCATGCATTGCAAACTACTCTTAATTTTCACACCCTACCTTTAGGAAACTTTGCTCCATTACATTGAGTGGCTGCACTGACATCTTGGCAATCAGTATGTGATAATGAACTGATCATCAGTGATTAAATTTATACTTCAAATCATTTAGACTCTGGACTGCTAAGAAATTGATCTGCTCAGATCTGTGCAGAACCCAGTATGATCTTGCCACTCCTTACATCTTTCCCAATTCCAATTTGCTCGCACCTGCTACTGCACAGAGGGGCTGATAGTGAAAATCGAAGGTGGAAGCTTTGTCCTTACAAGGCAATAGGCTCTCTTGCCTCTGTGCACCGTTGTCCCATGGCCGAATACTTTAAGTGTGGTCATTCCAGGCAGCTTTTTACTCAAAGGTGACGTGTGAGGTACATGGGGCAGATTTGCAGACAGGTATCACCTTGTGTTACAATGGGATAGCAAAGACTGCTGGAGAGGTCTGCAGAACACGCATACTGACATTGCACAGATAGCACACTAAAACTCATTCTATTTGATGGGCAGGGGACAAATTTTGAAGAGCATGTGAAAAATATCTTGTTCCCTTTTTTTGGTGTGTGATCTCTATATTTCATTTGTCCAGAGAGGTGGGAGCGGAACTTGAAAGCATCCTAGCTGTTAGGAAGCACTTAAGGTCCTTCTGCTAAGCTCATAGCAAATATTCTTGGTTTGGAACAAAAAAAAGTGATCTTTTAGAAGATAAACTGTGTGAGGGTGTAGGTATCGATTCAAGGTTGTAGACGTGCAAAAGTATAGCCCATCTTGGAGAAACAAAGAAAGGACTTCAGAATTTTTTACTTGAAAGCATACACCAACATATATATGTATATAACATATGTAATGACTAAGTATTATCACAGAAAATCAAGAGCATAAAGTTTATTGCAGAATTCCTGGAGTCTGGCATTTTTTCTGCATTCCTAATTGATGCTTAGGTGGTGTTTCTTTCCTTTATTTGATATAGCTAATTCCCTTTCTGGTTTCTTGGTAGGAATTTGGCATAAAAGAGGACACCACTGCAGTGATTCCTACTAATTGTCATGTTAAGTAATCTGATGCTAAGAGCTACCATAGGTGTTAACAAAAAATTGCTTCCAGAACGTAAATGTGTGTTGCCAGCAGAATTTAACCTCAGGCTGTAATAGTAACACTGAGACACGATGAGGCTGGAATGGAGTTCTGCCAGATTTCCCCGGGCAGATTCTGCAGGTGTTTCCCTGAAAATGAAGAGTTGCTAATAGATACGATGGCAATTTCTTTGTTCCAAAAGATAGCGCAGGCAAGTAGACTTTTGGACGTGTTTTGACCAGGAAATAGTTTGTGATCTCCCTGATATTGCTTAAATACATTTTTATAGAAAGCAGAAGGAAATTAATGTTAAGATATATCATATGTCAAAATCCCTGTACGTGATGAATGAAAAATGTTGGTGGCTATTCCCATAATGCTTTTTGAATTAGAAACATGGGGAGAAATCAAGAAATTGGAAAAGAGCAATGCTTCAGAAGGAAAACATATGAAATATAGAAGGTCTGTCTCTCTCTCTTCTTTCCCCAGTCAGCTGTCCTTTGGCAATCTCAAGATGATTTTGCTAAAGTAACATGGTGACTCTATAGCCTAGGAGCATTTATGACTTTCCATTGACTCAGGTCCCGTAGAATAGTTCGAACAGCTGAAGGCCAGCCCCACTGTGTTACAGCAGCTTCCAAAGCCACCAGGAGTCCACCATCCTCTAGGGTGGTTTCTCCTCTCATTTGCAGTGCAGGAAATCATCTGAAGTCAGTGGACTTATGAATATGAAATAGAGGTAAATGAGAGAAAGAAGTATTTTGTCCTTAAAAGCTGCACTTCAGCAAAGGCTGATTCCACTGGTATTAATGGTTTTACACTGCTGGAAGTGCTCAGTGGATGAGAAAGCTGCTCAGCTCTGCTTCATCTGCAGTTGCTGCCAGCGTGTGCCAGATGTGCTCTGGACTGAAATGCTGTAGAGATACAGATTTACCTCCGTGGGAATGCTCCAAGGAGCCAGGAGATGTACAAGCATCTGCCGTGATAATCATTACCTTTTCCTCTCTTGCCAATGAAGAGTTCTGATTGACTTGAACATTTCAGAGGTGTCCAGAAATATGCAGGAAGAAGCATAGTTGGGTAAAGTACTGATTTTAGGTCAAGAAATGATTTTAAATATTGGGAGGTGACAACAGTGCTGTTCTGGCATAAATCCCAAGAAGGTGGGTATATACATATGTGTGTTTGGGTTACAGTTGGGCTTGCCACCCCAGAACGACGCACAAGAGCAAAGCTAGCCTGCACAGATTCTCCCTCAGACCCACCCCAGAATTATAACCAGCACCAGGGCTGTTTTTTCTCACCTCACAAGTAGTGCCCAAAATGCACCACTCCTGAACCTGCCCCGTTCCCTCTCCCACCCTTGTCCTTTCCTCGACCCTGTGTGCCTGCTGCTCTCCTCTCTGCCTTTTAGCACAGCTGAAATCGAGACCAGTCTCCTCTTACATCTCACCGAATGGGGGGTGAGTAAGTAGCAGGCTTGGAAGGAGAGGGAGATTTCTTCAGTTTACGTGATTTTTTAATTTCTTCCTTCTTCTCTTTTCATGTAATGAAATCACTTAGTATCTCAACCAAGAAAGTGATATATTAAATATAAACCAAAGTTTAAGTCCCATGAACCAGTCACAAATCAGCTTGGATTCTTTTTTTCATTCTCTCTCTTTTTTTCTCTCTTTTCACTTTAATGGTGAGTCCAAGCAGGGGAGTATTGCCAATGTGCTTATGAAAAAAATGACAGACAATCCATCTGCAGAGAAAACAAACAAACCAATAACTAAGCCTACAATCCAGGAGAAGTACATCAGCTTTCACCTGGCATCAAAATGGCTTAGTTTAATCAGATTGAAAAGCAGGAGAGTCTTGCTGGCTGAAAACAAACAGGGAAAATTTCAGAAGAGGTCAAATATGAGATGTAAGATACATATGTTGGTTCCCGAGACCTGGGCAACAGGGAATGCATTCCTGGCCCTATTGTTGACCTGCTCTGTAGGTGAGGTTAGAACATCTCTGTGGTTCTGTTTCTTCTACAAAAATTTGTGATACTCGGACTGCTCTGAAATTTGAACTCTACAGCTGAAGCATTCTGCAGCAGGGTATTTGTGTCAGGGTTTATAGGATGATATACTTGTTTAAATTCCAGAGTTGCAATTGAAAAAAAACACCAAGCTTCTGAGATCCCCAAACCTCCTGTACTAACCTCCTATACTTTATTATCAGTTGTCATTTAGAATAGCACACTTGAACCCATTAAGTTTGCACACTGTTCTTGGTAGTTTAGTCATTTAAAGCTTATCTGCATACTCTCAAAGGAGCCAAGAGGTGACAGTGGGAGGGAAGCCTGAACAACACCCTGCTCCAGCTTCTTTCAGCATATCCCATGATCCAAAAGCCCATTGAAGGTCCATTTCCAAAAGCCCAGAGTAGTCCAGAGGCACAGAGGCAAGTGGGAACCCAAATATAGGGCTAAGCAGAAGGGACATAATCTCTAGGCTCTCCCAGGAGACTCTCAGCTCCAGTGTCCAAGTGGCACCCATCACAACAAGCCAACACTGAGGGCAGCTTTTTGGACATGTGGGTATTGACCATAGGGGTGTGGGATGTCTGATACAAGGAAAGAGCCTTTGGTGATTGTGCCAGACTTATGTAACATTTAGAGGAGAAACAAAAGGTAGACAAAGGAAGAGATTTAGGGGATTTGAGGAGGAATGATTATGGTAAAAAAAAAAAAAAGAAGATAAAAGGGGCTGGCTACCTGTAGGTAATTTACTGGTGGATATCACAGGCTGGCCATACCTGGCTCCTGATCAGCTCAGTGTGTCTTGTCTTCTCATTAAGTTCCATTTCCAAATCTTTTCCTGGGTGAGGGACTCTCCATTAGTTGCATTTGTGCATGTGGGGAGGTCATGCTAGCACCTGGAATCTGCCTCTTGGTCAGAAGGTTGCCCAGACTCTTGCCCAGGGAAGTTGCGGATGCTCCATCCCTGGAGGTGTTCAAGACCAAGTTGGATGGGGCCCTGGCAACCTGGTCTAGTACCAGATCTGGAGGTTGCTGGCCCTGCCTATGGCAGGGGGCTTGGAACTGGATGATCCTTGGGGTCCCTGCCAACCCAAGCCATTCTGTGATTTTATGATTCTATGAAAGTCCATGTGTCTGTACAACCAGTGCAAGTGTGTGTTAATGCAGGCAGCTTGGTGACCCATGTGAGGGTTGAACTTGCCCTGATTGAACCCAAACTTTAGCTCATGTCCACTCACCCACAGGCTTAGCTGTGGGCAGCCACCGCAGGTACAAAAGGCACCTGAGTCCACTCTAGTCGAGCTAATTTTAATGGAGAAAAAGCAGGATGTGGTTCAAACCCCACAGCAACCAGCCAGAAGGCTCCCATATATTAGTGTGATATAAGATCATGAACAGGCGAACGATCTGCTTTGGGAATTGGTGTTATTCCATGAAAGTATCCTGGAGTGAACCAGCTTGGAAAAAACAGCCTCACAGCAGTGAAGATTGAGTGGGATCTTCCCGTGCACATCTCCAGCTATTTCCACCCCCCCGTTTGTGTGCTGCAAAAGACAATTGGGATCAGTGTTGAAAGCTGAGAAATACTGTGAGAAACATTATTCTTGGAACAGCACACGTATGTGTTGAGGGATGAGAGGGGACGTGTGCCAGCACGGGCGGTTAAGGGGGCTTCAACCACATTTAGATTAAGGCCAGATTTAGGCTCAGCCCAGCAACTTGGATGGTGTTTTCTTCTTGTTTTCCAGAGCTAAAGCTAAACAGGACAACTGCTGGAAAAGAGGGAAAGAAGCAGGTTCACCATATTTATCTATGTGGGGTCTGAATGAAGCATGTTAAAAACGGTGGGGATTTATTCGGAAAAATAAATAATTTTTGGTATTTCTTGTAAATGCCATGACAGTTTACCCGCATTTTGAAGGGTTCTGCTATGAGATGTGCAGAGCAAAGGCAGGTCTGGAGCTTTCATCTGCTACCAGGTTTCGTCATCTGCAGCTGGGTGATAAGCACTAATCTGCGGCAAAGACGAAGCATAACCTCTGCTGATGCTGCACTGTAGCCTTTCCTTGTCTTCTGGCATCTGCCTAGCTCACTGGAGAACTGCTTTAGGAGTACGTTAAGGAGGAAATTTAAAGATACAGCTTATAAAACTGGCATAATTATTTTTTGTTGTTGAAAAGATCTCTCTTTTTTTTTTGTATTATTTTTTAAGGTACTCGTTTGCTTTTTTAAAAAGAAAGTCATCGAAACTTTTTCCGAGATTTCCATTTTTCAGTGTCATTTTAAAATGGAAAATGCTTTTCATGAAAAAAAAAAAAGTCGGTCAACTATAATATTACCATTTTTGAAAAGTACCTTTTCCAAAGTAAAGCAGTGCCACTGGAGATGATGAAGCAGTGGCTGATACTCCAGGTTGCTGTACATGGCATAGGAAAGCAAAGCAGACTGTTTGAATTCAGCTGATATTGTAGAATGATTCCTGTGTCTAATCCCCAAGTGCTTTAGAAAAGGAGAGCTTTGTTACTGTTAAGAGACGTTTAGCTTGAATTCCATCAAGCTAGGTAACTCCAGGAATTAAAAAATAAATCTCTTGGCCTCTGTTGAAACCTTTGTTTTTTTCCCCTCCATTTTCATCCACAAAAGAAGGGACAAAATAATGTGGAGAGGAGAATTTTAGACATGCATATGTTTGGTGAAAAGATACTTTTTAGCTATAAGAACCAGCTTGTTGCCAATTTCCGTCAAAATAATACCCCAGGCTAAATCCTGGCCCTATTGAAGTCATTGTCCAAATGCCCATTGGCTGCGAGGGGAGATCAGGATTTGTCCTGCTCAATTCATTAGTGATGGTATGAACCCCAAGTAGTATTACGCTCCCTTTAAAGAAAGAGAAGCTCCTACTTACTGTTTATATACCAACGTTATTTCTCACACGTTTATTGTGTTACTCTCCTTAATTTGGTACCACGCTGGGTCCCTGCGGGATGCCACTCAAACATTATGTCAATGATCTCAAAATTGAACTCTGGCGCTTTATTTTACAAATGGCTTCTAGCAGATGTGTGGCACACTTTATTAACTTAAGTACCCATTAGTTGAAAATTTCATTAGTTTGGGGGAAAGGGATCAGTTTCGTCAATAGATCTGGTATGGGTGGACTCTTTGTGTCAACCTGACCCATATCAAAATGGATTATTGTTGTAAGTGAGACAAGCGACCTAATGTTCTGCCTATTATGCACACATGATCTATAACCTTTTAAAATACTAGTGTGGGAAAGGAGCACACTTCACTGCATCCCCAAACCATGGATTCTTAACAGGTGGCAGTCTCTCTCTTAGCAACCTTTGCTATGGGCTGCCTGTGCGGGTGGATGAGTTATCAGGGGGTACAGTTTCCAACCAGGTAACCAGGGGAAAGCTGGGACTGAGAATGAAACTAGAATAATGAACGGCCAAAGAGGCGTTTTAATGAGTGCAGGACACAGCTGGTGGAACTGGGTCTGTAGTGCCATCATCTGACTGACCGGCGCAGTTCGGCCAAGGCATTTTGCAGGATTTTTGCATTTTGCAGCTACAAAGCTGCCGAGGTAGAGCTGGATGTGGTTACATCAGCAACATATGGTACATTTTACTCCACAGTTGTAATGTTTTGATGCTGTTCGCTCCCTGAATGATGGCAGCAGTAGTTTCCAATATATTGTTTGACCTTGTTTTGGAAACCATTTTAGGGCCAACATGAAGGCCACATGCAAAAATATTTGGTGAGACCACCCACTAAAAGGTGCACCATGCAACCCTGTGGCTGTTTTGTGCAGCAGCTCTCACACCTGCCCTGTGCTGCCTGACCTTCAGAGAGGGAAAAGTAAATCATGTGTCTCCTCACCTTGTACCCTACATTATTACACTGGAATATAAGCAATTGTATTACAGTTGTGTGGCATCTTGTTTCTGGAGAGCAACTGATGGCAAATGTGCCATGAAGTGTCCCATAGCCCACTACAGTCCTGTAGGCAAGACCACAGGAAAAAATCCTCTGATCATTGCCTGCCAGACTAGAAGTGGAGATGAGCACACCAAGGAAGTTTTATGGGTAGTATGTAAACAGATTGGTATAAAATGCTGCAGAAAGGACAATGCTCCAGGCACTGCAAAAGTTCTTCCATATTGTAGGGCACCAGTGCCCAAATCTGGTTCTAGCACTGACTCTTCTGGAAGCATGCCAGATAAACTTCTGTTTATCCCAAGAAATCCCAGAAAGCAGGATGCTGTTGGAGGGAAGACATTAGAACTTACCTCTCCTGAGCTCTGTGTGCTGTGGGATGGGAAGCAGAATAAGGCTTGTGAGGATGCCTTTCCCTGCCGTATATTGGAGATTAGCATTTTGGTGAGGTTTTATCAGGTGTGATGTAGCCTGGAGGACACCAGCAGCAGGAAAGTAATACTGTCAGAGCCACTAATCTGATTCACAACCAATTGCTTGCAGCCTGGGCAGCCCATTGATGGAACCATTCAAATAGGACTGGCACAACCTGAGGTTTTATGTTGGACATAATAACAAGAACAATAATAATAATAATAATGCAAGAGAAAAGGAGGATTGAAGGGAAGGGAAGGGAAGGGAAGGGAAG